>NC_092149.1:26734577-26924577 GCF_045791955.1 Oncorhynchus clarkii lewisi | reverse complement strand
TCACACGGATGTATTAGCTAGCTATAATTAGATAAATACAAGGCTATGTTTGATTGTTTTTAGCCTGTTTCCAATGGGAAGGTTGCTATCATATTTGACCTTCTGACTCCAATGCATTAGCCAACGTTACATTGCAAAAGGGCTGCCCTCTTGCCACAGGCAACAAGAAAGTAAGTTTGCCAATAACTCAAATTTAAAGAACCTCACATATTCATGCGAGCATAGTTGGTTGGTAGTAGACGTACATGTAGGTAGGTAGTAGACAGACATGTAGGCAGTTGTCGTGGCCGAGTGGTTAAGGCGATAGACTAGAAATCTATTGGGATCTTCCCGCGCAGGTTCGAATCCTGCCGACAACGGTTTGTTTTGTGTTGCAGCCTGTTGAATCATAATATCTGGCTGTATCATTCTGTCAGTGGTATACTGCAAAAATTCAGATGTGTTCATTATTATTGAAACTCAGTAAATGTTATCTAAGACATCTGTATATCTCTGTTGCATGCTGTCAATGTTATTGTATGTTTTACAGTTGTCATTATCTTAGGCAGACCAAAATGGTAATTCACAGGAAGCCATAAAGTCTAGTAATGAGCCTTTGGTAAAGCATGTATTTGATCAACGCTCTCTTTCGATCCCAATTAGTTCTTATGTGAAATATTTTACAGTCTTATGTCCAACAATAAAATTATAGAATATATATATTTTGTATTTTTCTCAGAAAACGTGGGGGGCCAAATAAAATCACTCGCAGGCCACCAGTTGGGGAAACCTGTTGTAATGTTAAGTGTGTGTAAGCATGGATCACATTTTAATATGACTCATTGTTTAACCTGTGCTGACAGGTCGTGTGACCAGCTGAAATGTATCTCCTGTGACTTTCGGGTGTCCATGTTTGACGATCATGAATGGGACCCCTCTTGAGATTCCATATTCTTCAAGTGAGCCTCCTCTCATTGGGCCGGATGTGTCTTTATGGGTTAACAAACTCTTTGCGGAATTTAAATATTGTTATTATCTTGAAACAAGTTTGAAGTTGTTACAGAAAACCACAAATCCCAAATTTATCAGATTTCAACAGAAGAGGGCAGTGTAGTAGTCGTAAAAAAATAAAACCTTTTATTTTGGGACTTCGTGAAAATAAACTGGAATAATCTTCATTTGATTCTTAATGTAAAATACCTTTTAAGTGAGGATTATGACTTTCAACTTGATTGATATCCACCCTTTCACAGAAACGGCTAACTTTTTGCCAAAGTGAGAATGACTACACAGTGGTTGAATTTAAAACTTTTAACCGTGCTCTGAGATCAGTGCATGGCAGATAGGAATTTCATAGGACAACTGGTACTAGTGGATGGAGACAGGCAGTCAAACAACACAACAATGCCACCTTGGGTGCCTCTCTGGTTCAATATTGTGTTGTTTCACTGACAGAGAGCTTGCCCATGATAACAAAGACTGACACTTAAGCTTAGTTAATGCAGTGAAGTGGAAGACGTTATAACAGTAGCGCTGTAAGTATGCAGGCGTGGGTATTTGGCGCTCTTAACACCAAGACAGGAATGAAATTATTCCAGGCTACACTAATTTGATACTATTGGTGAGAGTCGACTTGAAATGCAAACTAAGACAATAGACAGAAGGGCTGTGCTCAAATGGGAGAAAAACATTTTAAAATAGAAAAAGAGCATGTGCAGTGGCTGATGTTCCAAGCTTGTGGGTTTTGCTGTCGGTGTTCTGGTGGACACTTGGTGGTTTCAGGCTTTGTGCTGGAGTATAGAGGTTTTACTAAGTTGCTGAGAGACTAGGGCTCCTCTACAAAACATGGGGATTCATTTATCATTCAAATGTGCTTGTTAAATGCAACATAGCGTATTGTGCAAATGATGCTGAAATGAAGCTTTAGGATGGACATCCTTACCATACTTCCATGTCCATTGTGTCTTGTCTAATTTGTCTTTCCACCCAAATGTATTATTTCAGCTGTAAATTGCAGGTTAACTCTGGAATATTTGTGATGTTTCCAATCATTCAACAATCTTTCAAGGGTCCTTGGAGGCTGGTTTTGTTCCATGCACATGACCAATTTGGGTCAAGTACTTTGTGAATTTAGTACTACTTATCCTATCTATAACTCTACATACCAGTATTATACTGTGAGATAAATTAATCTATTCATCTAGCTCATTGCTTAGCTAACCAGCCTTGTCTCTTTGTATCTCTGAAGGAGCAACATGTGAGACTGTCAGAAGCTGCGGGCCAAGCTGAGGAGAAGAAAGGGGGCGCGGGCATACGCCTGCCAGTGTAGCTGGCACTCTGCTCAAGACCTCACCGACCTGAGAGAACAGCACCAGCTCAAGTGGGTCTGTGGGAAGCATGACGTGTGACAGCCTTCTTTCTAACAGACACACACACACACACACACACATACACACATCACTTTGCAGTTACTTGAAAACCAATGTCCTCTTGTTATAGACATCCCAACACATATTTTTCTGCCTTGAGAATGATATAGGTCTTTCTCTGCATTACATTTAGTGTGTTCTGGGTTTAAATGAACAAGGTAGGTCTTCTGCTATCTTTAGAGATGTGATTTTAGCTAGCTCAGTTTTAAGAGCAGGTATATGTCAGCCCATATTTGTGTGAAAACGGTACTTAGGAAAGATGAGGCTAAATATATATATATATATATATATATATATATATATATATATATATATATATATATATATATATATAAAATGTGTGTGTGTAGTATTTCAGTATGTTACATGCTTTTCTGTAGCCTTTCCTTCTCTGTCTTAGTTTCTATCTCCCTTGTCCTTTTGTTTATTTTCTCTTCTGTCCCTTTGAGTCAAATGCGTTCTCTGTTTTAAGGGATTTCTGATCTTACCATTCATGTATTGTGTATAGTATGAAGGTGAGGTTAGTGTGGAGTTAAATGATGCAAGCTTTTCCTGTTGCATCTGTGCTAGACATTTAGACATAAAACATTAAACATAAAAGCATCACTTCACTCTGACCGCCAAGTAGTTGATACTTTATAAATGAATCATAATCAAATTAAGTAGTCTGTGGATAGTTTATTAAATATGTACTAATTTATTCATCATCAGGGAACCATAAAAAAAAGCTTAACTTCCAAAGACATTCATGGGATTTGTTGTGATAACCCAGTCAGAAGTAGGTATTTTGGAGAGTAAAAAATGTGCTCATATTATGTACAAAACATCTGCATATGCGTGTATAGACTAGGCTATTCACATTTAGTCATAGTTGAATATATGTTGTATGCACTTATTTTTTTTTTAGCTTTTTCTCCTTGATAATATTAACACAATTGAATTTCAAGTTTAAAAAGTTTGATGTGCATTGACTTTGCTTTGTGTGGCTCAGATCACTGTATTAAATCAATATCAGTGACAGTGCAGTTTGTTGACAATGCTGGTCATTCTGTGCAGTGGAGAAGCGAATGGGGTTAAGACCGTTGGGCCAGTAACAGAAAGGTCGCTGGTTCGAATCCCCAAGCTAACGAGGTGAAAAAATATCTGTCTGTACCTTTGAGCAAGGCAATTACACTTAATTTCCCCTGTATGTCTTTCTGGATAATAGCATCTGCTAAAATGTAAATGACTCTGTTTTTATAGTTCTCACTTCACTGCTATGTTTGATGAAATGCTAGTAATTTGTTATGTCATCGTAGTCACTGTCAGAAAGAGACTGGTCCGGGTCTTCTTTCACAGTAGCATCACCAATCCCCTCTTCATCTTGGACTCCTATGTTCTCATAAAGCTCAGAGGAGGATGAGCTGCTTGAATCATCTGTATAAAGGACTCACATTACCATCTACATACATCCACAATAGGCTACATGTTTTCAGCAATTGCATCTACAATGCCTTCAGAAAGTATTTATACCCCATGACTTTTTCCATATTTTGTTGTTACACAGCCTGAATTTAAAATAGATTAAATTGAGATTTTGTGTCACTGGCCTAAACACAATACCCCATAATGTCAAAGTGGAATTATGTTTGTAGACATTTTAACAAATTCATAAAAAATGAAGTGTTATGTATGAGACAAATCCAACACATCACTGAGTACCACTATTCATATTTTCAAGTATGATGGTGGTTGCATCATGTTAAGGGTATGCTTGTCATCAGCAAGGAGTAGAGTTTTTTTGGGGGATAAAAAAAACGGAATGGAGATAAGCACATGCAAAATACTAGCGGAAACCTGGTTAAGTCTGTTTTTCAATAGACACAGGGAGACAAATTCACCTTTCAGCAGGACAATAAACTAAAACACAAGGCCAAATATACACTGGCATAGTTACAGTTTTGACTTAAATCGGCTTGAAAATCTATGGACGGACTTGGAAATAGCTGTTTAGCAATGATAAACAACCAACTTGATATAGCATGAAGCATGTAAAAAAGTATAATGTGCAAATATTGTAGAATCCAGGTGTGCAAACATTTGAGAGATTTACCCAGAAAGACTCAGATCGGTAATCACTGCCAAATGTGATTCTAACATGTATGAACACAGGGGTGTGACAAATTTAAATAAGTAAAAATATATTTTTCATTTTCTAAAAAAGTGCAAACATTTCTGAAAACATGTTCTGAAAATAAGTCGAGGGGTATGAATACTTTATGAAGGCAATGTACATTAGACAGTACATGACTCTAGAATCTACTGCACAGTTGTGATCCATGTAGGGGAATACGTGTACCTGGTGCCGCCATTGAACACGACTTAATGTCAAGGACCAGGCTTAATCTTTGTCAAGGGAACCTACCCTTAATGATAATGCATCAATGTTTGAACATTTTAAATCACCTCTTTGTATTAACGGCATAGCCACAGGAAATAGGGGTGATGAGGGTGATGCAGCACCCCCTACTAATTCGAAATGAAATAATACATAAACAATTCTAATGAACAAAAAAAGTACAATTAGAGAACAAAGCCTTAATTACTCCTGTATGAGCGGAGAAAAATACTAATCTTCAGTCGCTTAGTAGCCTGTTCTACTCCCGACCAAAAGCCTGTGACTTGTCAATGTGATTTTGTTTCACCTGAATCTCCATCTATATTTGGTTAATTCTCTGGCTGGGCAAATAAGTAGAGGTGGTGACTAATCTATTTGTTTGCTCATCTATCACTGATTAGAAACATTTAGTATGCAATAATGTACCCTAAATTGTTATGCTAGGTCGCGTATAGGCAACTCCAAAAGCCAGCAGTGGTTGTGAAATATGAACAGGAGACTCATGCTTTTGAAAGGATAGATTGCTATTATTTTCTATGGGTATCAGGATGAAGACACTCTCAATGTAAGACCCTACGGCTGCTCCCTATCAAAGCAGAGGGAGGGTAGAAAAGAGAAAAAGCATGGGCTTGCCTTGGGCTCTGTTTCAAAATCACTTTTATTTATATGACAGTAGTTCCACACGTTGCCGTGACGCAAATTGTGTGGGAAAAATATTCTGGATTTTATTCTGTTATATTTCATTATATTCTCAGCCTACTATGAAATGTGTGTTGACTGTGACTAGTGTAGCCTAAGTGTGTCTTGTCTGTTTAATGAACAAAATAACTTGGTTTTATATGCATGGCACAGCCATGTAGCCTATTGGCTGCACAGACCAGTAACATAATTAAACTCAAAATATGGCATTATTTTGTATTATTTTTAAATAAATTGTATCGGTCCTATAATGTTTCTTAGGACCTGCCAAAAAAACAAATGAATAGTAGATTTCTTTGTGATGGTGTATATTTATTAAAATAACATCCACCCACATCAACTCCCACTCCTAATCATGCCGGCTTGTGCACAGTAGATATAAAATGCTTATCCCAGCAAGAATGTGGTAAAAATGGGACCGTATGAATTGGGTTCTAAAATACATTGGCAGATAAAAACCATTTTACAGGCAACATGCAGTAAAGTCTGTCTATAAAGGGTATTAGTGTCCATAGTTTAATGGCAGATTAGTGAAAAAACAGAGCCGGCCAATTTCCTCCACCTGAATGAGGACAGTTTCTCTCTTCCGCTCTCCGTTGGATTCAAGCATGCGCCTGCCAGAAATACTACCCTTTCCATTATTCACTGTGATAGTAAATCTGGCGAAAACTAAAGGAATGAAGTACAATTGAAATCGTCACAGATGTTTATGCCCCATACCCAATGGCTCCACCTGTCAGACTACCTTAGTTCTTTGAATTTAGTTTTGACACAACTTGAAATCACATTGGCTTATAAACTTAGAGAAACCTTTTGAATATGATTTGTTCTGTTTCTTTCAGGGATTACACCGGTGGTCGTCAAATTAATGTCAGGTTTTGAAACACAATATGACACCAGCAAGGAGACTGAGAATTAGTCTCTGCAGGGAACATTACACGGTTCAATGGAAATTCTGTCCACCTCTGAAACACACATGCAGAGACTCATCAGAAATATCAGGTACCTTGATTTTGATTGCTCAATAGGTGGCAGCTACTGTTCACAGGCTGTTGCTGATCCTGGTGTGTACTGGTTGATTGCACAGGGGAATGTGTATAGGTGTTCTCTGAGGAGAAAATGAGAAAATGTGCTCCCAGTGAAGTAATTACGAATCTACATATTTTCTCACGAAAACTTTCAAGACAAAAGGGTAGTGCAAAAAGCCTTTGCTGTTGTGTCTACTCCATCCAGTGTTTAGACACAGCCAGATAAATGAGGTGTTTGTTGTTGTCATGATATTGATTTGAACGGACCTGACTGTAGATGCTGTTCCACTGCCATCCCCACATTGTAGTAGGATTCCCCTGATGTTGTACTACTACTCGATCCCAAGGATGGCTCTCTTCCACTGATCAAGTCTGTGAGGACAGTTTCTCTCAAATCTGGACCTGGGTGGTTAGCATTCCACACAGTTACTCTGTTAACGTTGACTCATGAGAATGGATTTCATAGATGCACTGACTGACTCCACAAAAGCATTTTTGGACTACAATTTTGTTTATTTTTTGCAGCATTTGCCGTTGAGCATTTTAGACTGACCTGAGTCCAGCAGCTCCTTCTCCAGTGTCTCAATGTTCTCATAGCTTTCCCCAGAAGACGTGCTGGATGACACCAGCGAATGACCTGGACATACAAATGGTTGTTAGTGCTAGTATGTTACAATAGGGCTCTAATTCAACTGTTCTGTCACCATGGCAATTTTTAGAAAATTATAACTTTTCTGATTCCTTGTTCTGCAAACGGTTATAGTAAAGTCCCAGATTTTAAGAGGACATTATGTCCTTTTAAGACGAAGAAGAAATCTGTTCTACATGGACACTACGATCATGGTAAAAATCTGGTTCACCCAACCTGACAGTAACTTACGGCTTTGGGTGGCAGTGTTATTTCTCTCAATGCCATTGATTGTCTCAGTAACAATATTATATTTCTCGGGAGCGTCAGAGGTCTCTGCTGTCTGCGTGGTTTCCCATGGCTCTCTGCTTGTGCTTACTCCATTGTCAAGGACCCTGACTAATGAAAACATAAAATACCATTTGGTTAGCACTGTGAGTGAGTCCTTGGACCACTTTCTCCCTTAATAGCCATGTGTTACTTCCCATATTTTTTCTTTTAGAATTGCACTATTTATCCAAAACTATGAAGATGAACTGACCAAGTGCAGTAGCCATGGCAACAGAGGGTTGGTCATTGAAGTCATAGTTTTCATAGTCAGAGTCACACGAGGCGTCAGTGTCATTCTGAGAGGGCTGTTTGGAAAGGTACTGTAGAGCTGCATGAAAGGCCACAGAGAACATGACAAATGGGACACTTGAACTAATAAGACATTCCCTAAAATTGCAAGTAACTAATGGGCACAGAGAGGACAAGTGCACCAGTAGGAACTCACTGTAATCAGCTGTGTCCATGGTGACTGTGAGGAGGTTGACACTCTCCCCTCGGTCGGTGTGTTGAGACTGGATGGACAGCAGGCGGCCATCTTGTCTTTGGTGAACCAGAAGTGCTAGTAATGAAGGGAAAGTTTTGCCTATCTTTACCGAAACTAGGATAATTGGTTTGTTGGCCTTTGTTGTCTTTGATGTTGGACAAGAAAATAAGGACAACACACCTCAAAACCAATTAAATATTTGAATTAGACCGCCGTCACATATGGCACATATTCAAACATCATCCTTGTGAAATAATAAATGCAGCTTTTTTAAAAAAAGTTGGTGTGAAAACAACACTGGTGGTGGGACTCTCTTAATGAGCAATCAACCAACCCAGTGATATGCATACTGTTCCAGTTTGGTGATTTCCTTTGTGTACTGTATTGAATCACATTGCATTGTGTTGTTGTATTATCATAATTGGCAAACCATCGAGAAGAATATGTAATACCCTTCAGACAAAGCAGTTTCTCAGTGTTAATTACTACTCATTGATGATAGCATGTATGTTGTTGTTGGTGTGAACAAATGGGGAGAGTGACAGTTGAGTATGAGGCAATGAAAGAGAAAGAAAAATAGAGAAACACGATGACTCACCAGCTCTCCTCCTGTAAGACAGGAAGAGTGAGGCATTGGAGAGGAGTGTGAGGAGGAGGGCTATAGACAATGCGATGCAGCCCCAGACAGCAGCTGCAGGAGGAGAGGACCGGCTCTCTGCACTGGTGACTAGTAGAACTGAGCCTGCTGGAAACAAGAACAAATCATAGTGCAGCGTACAGACTAGATAACAAATTCTTCTTGACATGTTCTAATGAGCAGAGCAGACACTCTTGGTGTATTATTACACAGATGGAGGGTCATGTGTGTCAGCATCTATTGAAGGTACCTGTGGTTGAAGTCTGGGTGTTCTGTTCTGCCGTCTCGTTGCCTGGTTGAGATGGAATTCCTGTCAGGGAAATGGAAAAGTCCTAGAGGTGTTAGAGAACTAGAATGTATAACAGATGCATGGCTCACTTCTCCTGAGTGCTCAAGGCACTCTTGTTTGAAAGACGGGGAACGTTTTTGCTTATAAAACATTTACTAAAAAATTGAGTTGTGTTTGTCCATCTGTGTATCTAATGATCTATTGAACCAATATCTGACTCTTATTCAAAAGTTAAACATTTCAGTCAGTCATTTGGCATTACTGCCAGGAATGTTTGCGTTTTTCTCTTTTAAAAAATGTACTTTGAAATGTGTAGGACTCACATATTGATGGATGTAGCCTTTTGAGTAGGCCTACATAATTAACTATCACTTGAGGTGTTCGAAATGGATCGGAAACATGGTCAACAAGCCATGGCCTTGACAGAACTGGAGTCTCAGACACTAAAACTCACACTATACATTTAGCAAAAAATTTTCATTTAGATGCAAGATTCAAAACCCGTGGAAGTGCCGAACAACTGTTGTCATGTTGAGGTCAAGGCAGTTTGGATGTTTTCTCACCAAGGAACTCTTGAACTTGGCTCCCAGGTTGAACATCTTCCATTGAGGGTCTTCCTCAGACAGAGCTGGTGCGACGTGGTATTGAGGTGGTATGTCTACTTTCTGAGGGACATGTATTACTTAGGCCTGTGTGTTTCTTTTTTTCTTTTTTTCGTTAATGAAAATAATAATAATTCATATGCAAAGCAGCTGTCTCTTTTCTGCTTACGACCTCTCACATCACCTGATCTCTGCGTTACTGTAGGAGGATTTGAAGCTTGTTCGTCAGTATCAGTGCTGAGTGTGACTGAGACTCTGAGTGCTATCCATTCAGACACGCTGATAAGGTCACGAGTCAAATCATTCTTGATTCGCTGAAAATCGGCGCTAAGATGATGGGGACTTGGTTCGCCACCAAGACACCAGATGTTCAGTCATGGTAATGTGTTTTACATGTTATTACTGCACTACCCATATTCAGACCAATCTAAAGGTAATATAAAAACACTATGACATGATTCTGAAAACAGTAACTGACGGTGATAATATTATAGCTGCAGGCTTACCTGAACAAACCACTGCAGCGTCCTCTTTGTGTCCACAGTCGTTGACTGTCCCCATGGAGGGACACTCCCATAGGTTCCTCTCGCTCCCCCCACAGTTCACCTCATCTAAGAGAACCTGACCAACACCCGCTTCAAAGGACCCGTCCTCCCCACTCACATTTAGGGCAGAGCCACAGCCCAATTGGGCACAGACCACGCCCCCATCTCTCAGGTCCCAACTATCGTCACACACCGTTCCCCATTTTTCCTCTCTCCACAACTCCACCCGTCCCTCACAGTGGTGTGAGCCTCCAGCCAATCGCACGGCCTGGTGCCCTGAGGAATGGACAGATCAACCAATCAGTTCATAGATCATCAGATTACCTCGATAGAAGCTGGGCCTCGCTCAGAATCATTAAAAAGCAGCTTGAAAATGGAAGCGTGCTGAAGGGAGGAACTTGTTGCAAAGCGTGCACAAAACACTTGAGACAGCCCATACGATGGCTCTCCATAGCATGCAATTTGCAGGCGTTACTGCAACAATGTGTTTTGGGTTGCTTATTAACAGCGGTAGCTATTAATCTTGCTCAAGATAAATTGTGCCGATCCACTCATAAGCTTTGCAATGAGGGTCTTACCACAGGTTATCTCAGTCAGGTTAGAGCAGTCTGTGTATGAGAGCTCTGTACAGTTCTCCACCAGTAGCTCTCTGTAGACACACTGGCTCAGACACGTTGAGCTGGAGTAGTTTAAAGTAGCTGTGCCATTCTGTCGGAGCTCATACACTGCCCCGCAGCTCAGGTTGGTACATATGTCCTCCACCACTTTGGCCCACTCTGCAGACCCAAGGTCAAAGGTCACCGGCCTCCACAGCCCTCGATGGAGCACCTCGACAACCCCAGAGCAGTGATGAGATAGCCTGGGGGGGTGAGATATGGCTGGAGGGATGGGGAGATGCAGAATCAATATGAGAGTGAAATACAGATGGCTGTTTATATTTCCCCATGTAGTGTAGTCACATGTACAGTACATGTTATACAGCATAGTACACACACATACCCACACACATTGAATGCCCTAGCTGTTTGTTGGCCTATCGGTTGCTGTGCTCTTTGCAGACATTCAGCAGAGCAGCCACATCCTGTGAGTCATGTCCTGTGGAAATGTCACTGGGTGGTGAATTCGGAGGGGGACACTGAAGTCGACCAACCTGACTCTAGAAACACCACGGGACCAAATACTCAGTGGTTTCAAACCATGTGACACTGGAGCCTTTGGTTCTGCATATCACACTTCAGTCTTCACTTTTTTCCCGGTTTAAATGTGGAATTGCACTTCATTTAGGTTCAACAAATAAATAATGAAAACCAGGTTAGTGTAGTATGATTATAACTGATTGATAGCATTTTCCTTAAAAATCTGACTCCACCGGACCATTTGATATCCTCTATGACACAAATGACAATTGATCATTCTTTTCTTCTTTTTGTTTTCTGTTTGTGTTAGAGAGAGCATGTCTGTGTGTTAGAGAGAGCATGTTTGTGTGTTAGAGAGAGCATGTTTGTGTGTTAGAGAGAGCATGTTTGTGTGTTAGAGAGAGCATGTTTGTGTGTTAGAGAGAGCATGTTTGTGTGTTAGAGAGAGCATGTTTGTGTGTTAGAGAGAGCATGTCTGTGTGTTAGAGAGAGCATGTTTGTGTGTTAGAGAGAGCATGTTTGTGTGTTAGAGAGAGCATGTTTGTGTGTTAGAGAGAGCATGTTTGTGTGTTAGAGAGAGCATGTCTGTGTGTATGAGAGAGCATGTCTGTGTGTTAGAGAGAGCATATTTGTGTGTTAGAGAGAGCATGTTTGTGTGTTAGAGAGAGCATGTTTGTGTGTTAGAGAGAGCATGTCTGTGTGTTAGAGAGAGCATGTCTGTGTGTTAGAGAGAGCATGTTTGTGTGTTAGAGAGAGCATGTTTGTGTGTTAGAGAGAGCATGTTTGTGTGTTAGAGAGAGCATGTTTGTGTGTTAGAGAGAGCATGTTTGTGTGTTAGAGAGAGCATGTCTGTGTGTTAGAGAGAGCATGTCTGTGTGTTAGAGAGAGCATATTTGTGTGTTAGAGAGAGCATGTTTGTGTGTTAGAGAGAGCATGTTTGTGTGTTAGAGAGAGCATGTTTGTGTGTTAGAGAGAGCATGTCTGTGTGTTAGAGAGAGCATATTTGTGTGTTAGAGAGAGCATGTTTGTGTGTTAGAGAGAGCATGTTTGTGTGTTAGAGAGAGCATGTTTGTGTGTTAGAGAGAGCATATTTGTGTGTTAGAGAGAGCATGTTTGTGTGTTAGAGAGAGCATGTTTGTGTGTTAGAGAGAGCATGTTTGTGTGTTAGAGAGAGCATGTTTGTGTGTTAGAGAGAGCATGTCTGTGTGTTAGAGAGAGCATATTTGTGTGTTAGAGAGAGCATGTTTGTGTGTTAGAGAGAGCATGTTTGTGTGTTAGAGAGAGGATATTTGTGTGTTAGAGAGAGCATGTTTGTGTGTTAGAGAGAGAATGTTTGTGTGTTAGAGAGAGCATATTTGTGTGTTAGAGAGAGCATGTTTGTGTGTTAGAGAGAGCATATTTGTGTGTTAGAGAGAGCATGTTTGTGTGTTAGAGAGAGCATGTTTGTGTGTTAGAGAGAGCATGTTTGTGTGTTAGAGAGAGCATAGTTGTGTGTTAGAGAGAGCATGTTTGTGTGTTAGAGAGAGCATGTTTGTGTGTTAGAGAGAGCATGTTTGTATGGGATGTTCCTCCCACTTTGCCCTAAAGGAGCCTTACGCATCATCATCATAACCCTCAGAACAATGAAAATATCGTCTCACTATGGCTTATTTGATGGTGACCTGTATCCTTATAGTAAAACAAATGCCTTTGCCTCATATAATTTCGATCTCAGTATAACGACTTGTGAGCAATCAAGTTCTCTGCAGGATCGTTGCTTGAGGTTGTCTCCTCCCTCTAAGAAGCACACAGACACCTTATCCATTCATCCTTCTATTTTAGCACCTAGCAATTTGACTGGATGGGCACGAGGGATTGGAATTTGGGGTTTAGGAAGGAATGGGGGGTGGGATTCAGAGAGTAAGATCGATGTAGATTGCAGTGTCCTCCGGAACCAAATGAAGCTTGATTGGAGGCTCGGGTTCTGAGGATCTTTTTAGCATAATACCAACCATTTAAATAAAACTGGAACTCACTTAGATTGGATGTCTGCTGCTCATCAGTCTCTCTCGACCCAGAGAAGTTCCCCGGAACAGAGTAGTCTTTATTTAGAAAGCCTGAAATGACAAACAACAAAGTAAACTAAGATAAATGAAAAATGATTGTAGTTATGAGTATTGTAGTTATGAGAGTATTCATGCAGCTGTCCAATCAGTTATTTCAGCTTGCCACGTGTTGTCAATGCTTTATGAAGCCCAGGACAGGCAGCGGTAAATTACCAACAGGTTATTGAATTTGGCTCTAATTAGAATAATCTTTTCCATTTTGTAAACTGTCTGTTGGTGGTACTTCAAGGTGGCTACACAATAGTCCCATTAGAAGGATATAATATGGAGTCTGTAAATCACTATATTTACGTTGGATTTCATAACAGCTTGTATCAAGTGCCTCAATTGGTTAATTTAGTTGTTAGATGGATATTCCATGAATAACATCTGTGGCTCAATGTTGAATTAAAACCGATTTCACACTAGCAATGTTTGAGGAATCAATGCAGATAATGAATCATCTGTGAAGCAAAATAGTTTGTTCATGCTTTAACCCATGTCACAGCTCTCCTCCTCAGAAATAAAATCATTTTGAACTGTCACTTTGTTTATGTATCTCTGTGACAAATTAGTGATTCATACAAAACGTTTACGTTTCAGCCAATCCTTGTTTACTATGGTTGGTTGATTTGAATTCCCTGTACTTTTATGTTGCGTCAAGCGGTCTTTGAATTTTAGCTAGCTAGTGTTCGATGAATGGTATTGGCTGTTGCAGTAAACTCCTTACATTGGCAAGTAAAGTAATCCTCTGTAAGACAATGCAGCATTTAGCCAACACCTAGTTGGCATCACTCCGGTCAGCCCCTTTTTGTAGGATTATGCAGCATTTAGCCAACACCTAGTTGGCATCACTCCGGTCAGCCCCTTTTTGTATAAATACTTTATTACTTGTTTGAACACACCAACACATGGCTGTCAAAAAGTAGAATACAACGAAACAAACAAATTCATTTTAAAATATGGTGATGTTGAAGCATAATAGGAAAGCAAATGTGACTCCACTGCCAACTATTTTGATGTGCATATCTTTAGTATTATCCAACAACTCATACAAACAATTGTAAAATACATTTGATGCTGTGTTTGATGTACATAGAGTACAACCGTCATACTTTCCTTCAAAAGAGCCAATGAAGATAATATAATTGAATACAATCAAAGTAGAAATATTAGATGAAACTATGTTACCTTGAGAGAGAACCAGAACTGACAGAAGTATTGTTGTCCTGAACAGTTCCATCTCACAGAAAACAGTTAGGCCGGGGTCCTTTGAGCATGCTCCTCAACCGGAAACAACTTTGTTCTTTTCATATTAATAACAATCAAACAAATAATGCACGTTACTGATCTTATCGTGAATAAAGCAGTGTTCTATATGTCAGAACTTGTGTACTCACTATATTTCTGTTTGCACTGCTGCAACTTGTGGTTTTCCACGAGCATCGTCTCTGACACAAAATCAAATAGGCTTCTGTCTGTAGAGCACACTACTTTCTCAGACACATAGACTGGCTGTGAGATACACCCACTGCCGTACACACAACTACAAGATGTTTAATTGTTGGCTAACACCCTCGACAACTAATTTTAACCTCCCAACGACATTCAAAAAAGGTTGAATAAACAAACAAACTCAAATTCACATGCAATTTAAAAGAGGTTTACCCAAATTACAATTATCTCCTTATATTGATAAAGAGGAGCATGTAAAATGAATCGGAGCCAAATAACCCTGTTTTAGGATTCATGCGAACTCAACAATACATCTACCTGAAAAGCCTTATATGCCAGAACATTTTTGAGAAAAGCTGTAGCCACTGGCAATACTAAAACGATGTTATTACAGTCTAAATTAAACATTGATCGAAGCTAATACATTTTCATCAGTCTTTTACATGGGCTGGAGAACAATTTTAGCACTGTTTGTGTGATTGTGAACAAAGACCAACTCAAGTACCATTCAGCTGGTAAATTATAGGCCCAGAGTAGGGGAAGACATGGAAGGTCTGCCTGTCTGCCTCGACAGTCTGAGCAAATAAGAGTTGAGTAGAAGCTGTCCCATACACGGTAATGGAATCTATTTAAGGCTATCTTATGGTAGCACTTCACAAACATCCTGAACTTCAGTACGCAAAGGCCACCATTATTACCAATAAAGACTACCTCTAACAAGTAAACGTTTCCTTGTATGTGAGGCAGCTGAACTTCACTTGAAAGGACTAAGCCTTGGCTGTACCATAGCCTTGAATATAATTGATTACCCATATACCAAAAGTCATCAAGATCATTTCATTTGAAATAAAAAGCATTTCTCCCGGCCTTGAAGACACCTCACAAACCTGAGGGCCAGGCAGGAAGTTATCGTGGAACCTTCCTCATCCACACAGACCGGGCCTATTCCAGTGAATCTAATTAGCACTATTGAAGCTGCCAGTACAGGCCTGGCTCTATGGTTGGAGCCTGGAGGCAGGTTTAGGGACGTCAATACACACTGCCTTTAGCCACTACAGCAGAGCTCCCAAGAGTCAGCCTAGTCAACCTCCCTATCCATTTAACTCTTTAGAGAAAGTGAATCATGCTTCACACACCTTGACCCTGTTTCACCATGACACCCTTTATAATTGGGTTTCTATCCAGTTGGCTTCTCATTCCATTTGATTCATCATATAGTGCCAGAAGACCTTGGGTTTCTATCCAGTTGGCTTCTCATTCCATTTGATTCATCATATAGTGCCAGAAGACCTTGGGTTTCTATCCAGTTGGCTTCTCATTTCATTTGATTCATCATATAGTGCCAGAAGACCTTGGGTTTCTTAATGCTCTCCATTGAGTCTGAAAGTTTGTTGGAAAACATACACTACTCAATGAGAGGTGACTTCACTTTCATTTCCTGGAGATTGACTTGGGTTTCTTAATGCTCTCCATTGAGTCTGAACGTTTGTTGGAAAACATACACTACTCAATGAGAGGTGACTTCACTTTCATTTCCTGGAGATTGACTTAATACAATAATGTCATACTGTATCAACCATAACATATACAGTCAACATACAGATGTAGGATCTTCATTTGATCACCCTGTTGCAGGATAAATGTAAAACTAGTAGTGTATTTGAGGTTTAAAAAGACGGTGGTGAAGTTTTTAATTTCCACTTTGAAATTTGAGACTTGATTTTCCCCTAGGAAAAATTTATCAACCCCTATACATTTTTAAATTAATTATAATTCTCATTTCTTGTTGCTGCAGGATTATTTTCAATGATGACATTCACTTCTGTCATCTTCTTTCATCTCCTCTCTCACCCCCACATCTCGTTACTTTGTATCTTTTGGGGCAGCTTTAATTCAGCTTAATACATGACTGACAACATCTAAACCGCCGATGGCAAGGTAAATAAAGGATTGTCAGGATGTGACAGATGGATGACTTGCCCAGAGTTCTTCTGGGAGCGGAGTAGACTTTTTAAGTCATATGTCAATCACGTCTCTCCTAAATGACAGCTCTGCAGACATGCCTGTGACATGATGGGAAAATATATAATCAACTGAGTATCCTAGTGACTGATACAACAACCATATAGCCTTTTTTTCAGTTAGGTAAGCTGAGGACAATGAAAAACCTTAGTGTTTAAAATGTTAATTATTACTAGAGTTAAACCTACAGTATATCTTCAATTTGTATTACAGTACCTTTTATTGTTATCCCTGCAAAGTATCTCCAAATGATGCCATGAAGGTCAGTTCCCATGACTAAATGTCTCTTCCTTTTTATATGATAATACGATTCCTACCTACCTTTCCAGTCTGGTGACTTTATCGCCTCCCACTGCCCTCAGGGTCTTGCATAAATCAACGCAGACTCCGTCATTAGCATAATGTGGTCACAATCAGACAATTGGCAATGGAGATTACCTGTCACAGAGTGGGGCTTGAGCTGTTCTCATCTTATTAAAATGATCACTGTTCCTCCCAATGACATTGCTATTATGGTCTCTTGGTCTCTTTCATTACAATTATTATTACTGTTCCTGTCATTCCTATTGATTAATGAAGGAAACAGTGTTTCAGCTTCAGAGTGATAATTTAGACTTGAATTCATATTAATCCAAATGAACAAAACCCCAAAACAGGTTGAATATTGCATTCTGCATTCAAAATAGTACACCATTATGAAATCAAATGTTTTGACAAGTTAATTATTTATGTTCCAATTACAATTAGCCTCTTTCACCCCCATTTAATCTTACTTTTGGTGTCCCTTTGTAAACTTAGGAACCCTATTCAATCACATATTGTATTAATAAAAACAACTCTTGCACTGACAGAATTGTTTTGTTCCCAAAACTAAACAATGTTCTCAAGAAACTCAAATGCATGAAGGTTAGAACTCTTTGGTTGTCTTCTCTGTTGTGCTACAGGACAGCTACCTGCTAGGAAATACATTCATAGTGTGTAGCTTTGATATCTACCTTTTCCAGTTTTTGATGGGAAAACTATTTCTGGGGCAATGTCTGGGAAATGTATGCTTCACAAGTTCAGTAGCCCAGCAGGCAGATACACATAGATTCTATTTATATAAATAATCAACTCTCATCTGACAGAGCCGCATCTCGATTTAAATTAAATTGATAATTTTGGACACTGACTGAATACCAATGTCACGAACCTCGCCGAAGATGGTGCCTCTTCCTGTTCGGGCGGTGCTCAGCGCTCGGGCACGCCACCGAAGCTCCGTCCCTGCGCTTTCTTTTCGAAGAAGCTGGGTCCGGCGGAGCGGAACTATGATGTGGGGGACCGGGAGTTACTAGCTATGGTAAAGGCCCTGAAGGTGTGGAGACACTGGCTAGAGGGGGCTAAACACCCTTTCCTCATCTGGATTGACCACCGCAATATATTCGAGCAGCGAGGAGACTGAATCCGCGTCAGGCTAGGTGGGCCATGTTCTTTACACGTTTTAGATTTACGATCTCTTACAGACCAGGTTCCCTCAACACTAAGGCCGACGCGCTGTCCCGTCTCTATGACACAGAGGGCCGGTCCATCGAACCCACTCCCATCCCTCCAGCCTCTCGGCTGGTGGCCCCAGTGGTATGGGAGGTGGACGTGGACATCGAGCGGGCGTTGAGGGTTGAACCTGCGCCTGCACAGTGTCCAACTGGTAAAACTTACGTACCGCTTGGTGTCCGTGATAAGTTGATTCGGTGGGCTCACACACTACCGTCTGCGGGTCATCCGGGGATTAATAGGACAGTGCGGGGTCTTAGGGGGAAATACTGGTGGCCCACCTTAGCTAGGGATGTGAGGCTCTATGTCTCTTCCTGTTCGGTATGCGCCCAGAGTAAGGCTCCTAGGCACCTTCCTAGAGGGAAGTTACAGCCCCTCCCGGTTCCACAACGGCCATGGTCCCATCTCTCAGTAGATTTCCTTACTGATCTTCCCCCATCTCAGGGGAACACTACTGTTCTGGTCGTTGTGGATCGGTTCTCTAAGTCCTGCCGTCTCCTCCCATTGCCTGGTCTCCCTACGGCCCTACAGACTGCAGAGGCTCTATTTACCCACGTCTTCCGGCACTATGGGGTTCCAGAGGATATCGTTTCCGATCGGGGTCCCCAGTTCACGTCTCGGGTTTGGAAGGCGTTTATGGAGCGTCTGGAGATCTCGGTCAGCCTTACCTCTGGTTATCACCCCGAAAGTAATGGGCAGGTGGAGAGAGTAAACCAGGAAGTGGGCAGGTTTCTGAGGTCGTATTGCCAGGACCGGCCAGGAGAATGGGCGAGGTACGTCCCGTGGGCAGAGTTAGCCCAGAACTCTCTTCGGCATTCGTCCACGAATATGTCGCCATTCGAGTGCGTACTGGGCTACCAGCCGGTCCTGGCACCTGCGGTGGAGGAGTGGGTACAGCGCTCTAGAGAGACCTGGCGGGCAGTCCAGGATTCTCTCAGGCAGGCCAGTGAACGGCAGAAGAGAGACGCTGACCGCCACCGCAGTGAGGCCCCGGTGTTCGCACCAGGGGACAGGGTCTGGCTCTCGACCCGAAACCTGCCCCTCCGCCTGCCCTGCCGGAAGCTGGGGCCGCAGTGTGTGGGGCCATTTAAAGTCCTGAGGAGGATAAACGAGGTGTGTTATAGATTGCAACCTCCCTCTTATTATCGTATTAACCCCTCGTTTCATGTGTCTCTCCTCAGGCCGGTGGTAGCTGGTCCCCTACAAGACAGTGAGGTACCGGAGGTCCCTCCACCCCCTCTGGACATCGAGGGGTCCCCGGCGTACACAGTACGAGCTATTCTGGACTCGAGACGCCGGGTGAGGGGCCTGCAGTACCTCGTGGACTGGGAGGGGTACGGTCCGGAGGAGAGGTGCTGGGTACCGGGGAGGGACATTTTAGATCCTTCCCTCTTGATGGATTTCCATCGCCTCCACCCGGATCGCCCTGCGCCTCGTCCTCCGGGTCGTCCTCGAGGCCGGGGTCGGCACGCTGCGGGAGCCGCGCGTCAGGGGGGGGGGGGGGTACTGTCACGAACCTCGCCGAAGATGGTGCCTCTTCCTGTTCGGGCGGTGCTCGGCGGTCGTCGTCGCCGGCCTATTAGCTGCCATCGATTCCCTTTCCGTTTGTTTTGGGTTATTGGGTAATTGGGTACACCTGTTTAGTATTAGGTTTTGTTTGTAGGGTATTTAAGGGCACTAGGCCCGCTGGGTATTTGTGCGGGCTTGTCATTGTTACTCTGTGTTTGATGGTGTGATTTATTTTCGTGTATTTATTCTCCGGACTAGTTTGTCCTGTTTTGGACTGGCAACATATATATGCCCTGTGTGTTGGCGTGACTGTTTTGTTGTGCTGGGGAATAAATTGGAAGAAACAACTGAACCTTGCTCTCTGCGCCTGATTCCACCCACCACACCTAGTTGACCGTAACAACCAAGCATGCTGGTTTGATAGTGCAGCTAATATGTTGCCAAGGAATACGAGAATGTGAACAAAGTAATTATCAACGAGATTCAGCTAAATTTAATACATGGAATAGAATCGAAAAATAAATGAAAGGACTTGTTTACTCTCCTTTCAGAGAAACTCAGTAACCATCTCTCTTCCATTCATTCATGTTTTGATTTGCTTTGTAAGAATATTTCAAAGAGAACTTGTGATTTTTTTCCCCAACTTGTCTTTGTCTCAATCTTAAAATGTTGAAGTTTTACATAGATCATGTGCTTTATTTAAATGTCTTTCACAACTCAATCATGAATTGTACAGATATATCTCACTTTTTGAACTAGCCCCACCCAGCATTTGCAGTGGGGCTATACTTATCAGAAAACAGTAGAGATTGGAGCCAATGTTATGCTTGAATAAACCCCAAAAAGTTTGAGACCTTTCCAAGCTCTGTCTATGCTCTGAATAAGTCTAGATCATTTACCAGACTGAGGTCAAAATTTATTTTCAGTTTTATCTTAATTCTTCCCTTTTTCGGACATAGACAGAGCTTCTGGGTTAAATCTGGGTTAAAGGATAGGAAGAAAGAGAACAAGGTAGATGGTCAAGATATTCTGGAGATGGTGTACAGCAGTTTGGAGAGCATCCTAATCATCAACATGACAGTCTGATACAGCAACTTCAATGTGAGGAGTAAAAACAAGCTGGCCACAATTATCAGCCAGCAAAATCATTGGTCAGCCAGAGGAACAGCTGGGCAATCTCTTCCATAAGGCAACTAAAAGGAAAGCCCTGACTGTTGTTAGCGACCAGTCCCACCCTCTACACACCCTCAGTTCAAGAGGCTTCCCTCTCTCATTCTGATTTTATATTGTGCTATAGAGAGCAGATATAGTTGAAGCTGGAAGTATACATACACATATACATACACATACACTTAACAAAACACATTCCACATTCACAGATGTGACAGACTTAAAAAAAATAGAAAAATAATATTTAATAAAAAAATAAATAATAATGATTAAAAAAATAAATATATATATATAAAACTTGCAGCAGCACTATCAAGGTTCTTATTAGCTTATTTCCAGCCTTAGCTGAGACGACGAGCAAATAATTAGTTTTTAGATTTTACATCACCTTACACAACATGCTCATTTCCCTAATCACCCCGTTCACTCTGTCCAGTTTGAAATATAGTTGAGTAGTGGAGACCAGAGTCTATCAAACCTGGGCTGTCTCTTGCTGAGGTCATAAGTTAGATTTTCAAGAGGGAGAAAGTCAACAATCTGGTCAATCCACATTTTAAATGTAGGAGGGGTATTAGAGGCCCACAATAGAATAATACATTTCTTAGCAAAGTATGTAATAGTCATAAGCAAATTTTCTCTGTCAGGATCAAGAACAAAGTCCTGCTGGGCATGAAGAAGATAGATACAGGGGTCATATAAAACTGATTTGGGCAGACCAGTAGTACAATTGAAGGGAGGGAAGTGCAAGACCACCCTTAGATTCAGGTTTCGATAGAGTGGAGAACTTGATCCTAGGTTTTTTATTGCCCCATATAAATTTGGTGATGCTTTGGTTAGTTGTTTTGAAAAAGGAAACTGGGAGATAGCATGGGAGCATCTGAAAAAAATAGTTCAGTCTAGGGAGGATGTTCATACAGATTACATTAATTTTGGGTTTGGCTGCTTTAAGTTGACTCCAGGATGTGCTGTCTGGGGATTGTTTATGTACTCTTTCACAGCATTCTAGCTCCCTCTCAAGATCTAGCCTGTGTGCTTCCATTGCCTTTTTCTTAGAGGAAGCATATGCAATTAGATGACCTCTTAGTGTGGCTTTGGCAGCGTCCCACATTGTGGCCGGAGAAACAGGAGAATCTTTGTTGTCTTGTGTGTAGTTGTCTATCCATGTAGTTACCAATGTATGGAATGCTTCGTTTGATAGCATGGAGGTGTTGAATTTCCAGCTCTTTGACCTCGGCAGTTTTTGCAGAGGTCAAAGCGGAGGTGGACAAAGGCGTGATCTGAAAGTGCTATGGGTCTGATTGTACACATGGCTGAATTTATGAAACTCTTTGGGATAAAAATGTAATCTATACGGGAGTAGGTTTTATGGACATTAGAGTAGTATGTATAGTCCATAGATGAGCTATTAGTCTCTCTCCAGATATCTATCAGTCCCATCTCTTTGGTAAGATAGTTCAACATCTTTGCAGATCTAGGATTTGTGATGGGGACTTGAGATGATTTGTCTAGGGTTGGGTGAAGGGTACAATTAAAATCTCCGGCCACCACGCCAAAGGAAACAATGCTCATTGAACAGGGTTATCATTTTTGACATGAAAGCAGGAGTATCTGTGTTAGGGGCATATATGTTTAAGATAGTAATTGGTTGTCCATACAGTGACCAAGTGACCCCCCCCCCGTCTCAATTCTGTGTTCCCGAAAAAAACAAAACAGGGAACAGTTAGCAACGCACAACGTCTCCCCCTCCCCACCAAAGAAATGCCTCATCCACTCCTCTCCCCCCCGCATTGAGTAAGTGACAAAGTAGCCCCCGTCCAGACCACATTAAAATAAATAAAAAATAAATAGCCCAGCCTACATATACCTCCCCCAAGGGACATAGGGAACCACAAGTAATAATAGCAACAAAAAGATGGAAATAAAAGTACGCTGAAACATTAGTAGGCCTAGGTTAGGCTATAGAATAGGCCTAGGTTAGGCTATAGAATAGGCCTAGGTTAGGCTATAGAGCCTATCCCCCTCAGCTAAAGGAAAATAAATATAGATTAGACGGCTATAATGACATTTATCGGGGCGGGTGGGTCTTTGGATATCGGCTATATGTTGTCTTACCTCCTTTAGTAATAGCATTAATCGCATTTAGTCATTGGTCCATTTCTCATTGACCAGGATTGTCTTTCAAAAAACGTTTTGCCTCTTCGGGAGTTTTGACGTGTCGCAGGGCTCCTTGGTGAAGAATCCTGAGCTCGTTTGGGTATTTGAATCCCCTAAAGATGCCTCGGTCAATGGAGTATTTCTTCACCTCATCAAACTCTCGCCGCTTTCGGAGTATTCCAGCTGACAGGTCCTGGTGTAAAGTGAGTTTGACTTTTCCCACTGTAATGGTGTTGATTTTCACCGCCTGTAGGACTCGTTCCTTGTCGGGGAATCTCAGGAAACGTATGGTGATTGGGCGCGGTGGTTGTCTGGCTGCTGGTGGAGCCACTCGGGAAGTTTGTCTTGTAGGTAGCGGATCAGTGGCATGTTTCCCTCTTCTTTTTCACCCAGATTTAATAGAGCACAATTATTCCTTCGCACCCTGTTTTCCAGGTCCTTTGTTTTCTCTTCCAGATGCTCTATTTTCTTTTTAGCATATGCTATTGTTTCCATGGCGTCTGTCAATACGTTTTCCATGGATAGGATTCGCCCCTCTGCCTCGTCCAGGCGCCCCGCGTTTATGGTTATCTTGTTGTTGATGTCAGGCAAAGTATTTTCCAGGATTGTCACCTTGCCCCCTATCGCACTGAGCTGAGAGTTAATGGCATCTAATTTAATGTTGAGTTCTGTAAGTTGGGATCTCAACTCAGAAGGGATGTCTTCGACAGAGTGTGGGGTTGGACCTCGGGGGGGAACGGGTCCTCTTGCTCCTGGCGCTAGCTTTTTCTGAAGCTAGCTGTTTCTTGGAGGCTTTTTCTGTCGCTAATGCTCAAGTCCGGGTAAAAATGTCACCTGTAATGTCTCCTTTTGTAGCCGCCATGACTTTTTGACTAAAGCTTAAGTTTAAGTTTAAACCTTGAAGTGGAGATAAGATTAGGAATTGGAAACTACTTGTGCGGAGCTCTTAGTTCATGTGGCCATCTCGTTCAAGGGTCACGTGATCCCCTTAAACTTGTTTTTCAACCACTCCACACATTTCTTGTTAACAAACTATAGTTTTGGCAAGTCGGTTAGGACATCTACTTTGTGCATGACACAAGTCATTTCCAACAATTGTTTACAGATAGATTATTTCACTGTATCACAATTCCAGTGGGTCAGAATTTTACATACACTAAGTTGACTGTGCCTTTAAACAGCTTGGAAAATTCCAGAAAATGGTGTCATGGCTTTTGAAGCTTCTGATAGGCTAATTGACATTATTTGAGTCAATTGGAGGTGTACCTGTGGATGTATTTCATGACCGACCTTCATCCTCAGTGCCTCTTTGCTTGACATCATGGGAAAACCACAGGTACACCTCCAATTGACTCAAATGATGTCAATTAGCCTATCAGAAGCTTCTAAAGCCATGACACCATTTTCTGGAATTTTCCAAGCTGTTTAAAGGCACAGTCAACTTAGTGTATGTAAACTTCTGACCCACTGGAATTGTGATACAGTGAAATAATCTGTGAACAATTGTTGGAAAAATGACTTGTGTCATGCACAAAGTAGATGTCATAACCGACTTGCCAAAACTATAATTTGTTAACAAGAAATTTGTGGAGTGGTTGAAAAGAGTTTTAATGACTCCAACCTAAGTGAATGTAAACTTCCAACTTCAACTGTATATGGTCAATATACCACGGCTAAGGGCTGTATCCAGGCACTCCGTGATGTGTCGTGCCTAAGAACCGCCCTTTTATTCATTTTTATTCAACCTTTATTTAACTAGGCAAGTCAGTTAAGAACAAATTCTTATTTACAATGACGGCCTATGAGCAGTGGGTTAACTGCCTTGTTCAGGGGCAGAATGGGACCATGATTTTTACCTTGACAGCTTGGGGATTTGATCTAGCAACCTTTCGGTTACTGGCCCAACGCTCTGACCACTAAGCTATCTGCCACCCCAGTCAGCCCTTAGTCATGGTATATTGGCAAACATCCCTTAGCCGTGGTATATTGGCCATATACAGTTGAAGTTGGAAGTTTACATTCACTTAAGTTGGAATCATTAAAGCTCATTTTAATATATATTATATATTGGCCATATACCACACCCCCTCGTGCCTTACTGCTTAATTTTACATCAAATACACTGAATAAAAATATAAACACAACATGTAAAGTGTTGGTCCCATGTTCCATGAGCTGAAATAAAAGATCCCATAAATTTTGATTACACACAAAAACCTTATTTCTCTCAAATGTTGTGCACCAATGTGTTTACATCCATGTTAGTGAGCAATTCTCCTTTGCCAAGATAATCCATCCACCTGACAGGTGTGGCATATCAAGAATCTGATTAAACAGCATGATCATTACACAGGTGGTTCTTGTACTGGGGACAATAAAATGGCACTCTTAAATGCGCAGTTCTGACACAATGCCACAGATGTCAAAATTTAGAGGGAGTGCTCAATTGGATGCTGAGTGCAGGAATGTCCACCAGAGCTGTTGCCAGATAATTTAATGTTAATTTCTCTACGATAAGCCTTCAACGTCGTTTTAGAGAATTTGGCAGTATTTCCAAACGGCCACATAACCGCAGACCATGCCAGCCCAGGACCTCCACATCTGGCTTCTTCACCTGCGGTATCATGAGACCAGCCACCTGGACAACTGATGAGTATTTCTGTCTGTATGTCCTTATGGTGGGAAAAATCTAATTCTGATTGGCTGGGCCTGGCTCCCCAATGGGTGGGCCCATGCCCTCCCAGGCCCACTCATGGCTGCGCCCCTGCCCAGTCATGTGAAATCCATAGATTAGGGCCTAACGAATGTACTTCAATTGACTGATTTCTTCATATGAACTGTAACTCATTGAAATTGTTGCATGTTGCATTTATATATTTGTTCAGTATAATTACAAGCTCGTTTAATGACTGGGTCATTCTTCCTGATTTGCAAGGGAGCAGATCAAGATCTTACTAAATGAAAAGAAAGTAGAGATTTTCTATTGGAAATAAAAGTTAGGTGAGGTTGTGTAACTACCTTCCTACACTGCCACTGTTAGGAAAGGAAAGGGGCTAAATATGCAGGATAGATGGAGCAATTATATTGACTGACAGCCCACAGAGAAATAAAATGTACTGTAACAGGATGACCTAGGTGAGAATATTAGCTCAAATGTATTGTGGAGCTCCTGCACCTAAATGTAATCAGTACCGGATTCAAAATGACTACCGGCACCTATTTCAATCCAAGTCAAGCAGTGCTTTTGAATGAAGCAACTGTAGCTTATTTAAGAAGCCAATGGTATTTAAAACAAAAAGGCTGCTCTCAATTCCATCTTACACCTAAATTCCCATAACTCTTGTCCAGTGTCATGGATCAAGCACACACTCACCTTCCCTGGTCCACCAGGGGGCAAGATTCAACTGAAGCAGTTGCAATGGTGAGAGAATGGAGACCAAATATTCCTCTGGAGTAGTGGATCACACTCTTTTGTACTGTGACATGGCCATCCAAAGTCAATGTGACCTGACACAGGAACAAACACAGGGCCCAGTGTTGAGCTATAACCCAAATGGGACTGAGCTGTGACTCAGCATTTGAGACTGCTCTGCGGTAATAAATGCCTTGGGCCATTGTATTGACAGGCCTATTCTATAAAAGGAACAGGAGTTTAAGCAGTAGAAAATGAGAGGAGCCGGTACTCAGCTCCGGTGAGCTCCTACCCAAGTCGAGCACTGTGCAAAACTAACACAAATCAATAGTCAACTGCCATAGAGAGCCGACAATCAAAAGTTATAGCATCGATGAGACAGAATGTCTCAAACTCTAAAAATATACGAATCTGTAAGGCTGTCTATGATGATTAGATCCCTTGAGTGTGTGAGTAGGGTGAGTCTGCGAGTGTGTAAGATTGAGGATGTAAGAGTAGAAACATGTATAAGACTACCAGTCTGTTGCTGCTTTCAACAATATATCAGTTATTTGTTGCTCTGCTAAACAAGCAGGACAACAACAAGTTGGCTGAGGCAGAAACAGACTGTGTAACCAGACTGGCTTAAGATGTTGTATGACACTCTAACAATATTAAGTGTCACACAGACAACATGTGTTTTCACAGGAAAGGGAAGAGTTGTGTGTTGTCTCACCGGCATGTGTCAAATTTGCGGGTCCCTGCATAGACGGAGCCATAGCCCCCTTTCCCCAGCAATGCCCCCTTTTACATACAGCTTTTCCAGCCAGGCTGAAATGAAACAAAGCTGTGAAAATGAATTCCCTCCTGATGGAACCAGAAATTATTTCTGAATCTGTTTGGTGGTCACTTTTACCTTTGCGGTGGCGTTTAGTGGCTTTAGGGCGGGAAGTGGAGGGGCAGTCACCCTTTGCCCCCACCAAGCACAGTAGCCAGGGGCCTTGAGTCTGGTTCAGGGCTGGACCATGGCCTACATGCTCCATCCAACCTCCCCTGCCTGGGCCCCAGGCCCTGGAGGTCACAGCGTTGCATCTCTGGCTAACGTTCCCTGGACGCCGCCACAGGACCATGGGTGCAGGGGGAGCCGGCACAGGACCATGGGTGCAGGGGGAGCCGGCACAGGACCATGGGTGCAGGGGGAGCTGCCACAGGACCATGGGTGCAGGGGGAGCCGGCACAGGACCATGGGTGCAGGGGGAGCTGCCACAGGACCATGGGTGCAGGGGGAGCCGCCACAGCAAATAGCTCCTTGAAAGCCTTTGGCTCCTTGGACCTGCTACATTCTAAGTTGGGGGAAGCAGTTTTGGCGATGTGGAACCCAGACCTTTTCCTCTTCCGCCTCCATTCAGACCCCAACCCTGGTCAGAGCTGTTGGCTCCTTGGACCTGCTACATTCTAAGTTGGGGGAAGCAGTTTTGGCGATGTGGAACCCAGACCTTTTCCTCTTCCGCCTCCATTCAGACCCCAACCCTGGTCAGAGCTGTTGGAGAACAGAGGGGGGCAATCAGTTAATGATAACCTCCTTTTAAACAGATATTTAAATATTAGGTTCAGTTTTTTTGATAATAACAAGGTCAATGTAGTTTGATTCTAAAATGTATTCTGTCATTTCCATCCCTTCTCCTTCCATATACCCATTTATAATGTAGCCTAAATGTATTTATCTAGCCTGCTTTACAAGACTAGGTAGGCACCTAGGCTACTTTTATTTTTGCTACCTGGAGAGAGAATTTCCCGGGAGCTACGGGTAATCATGGTTGAATTCTATCCTCTTATATCACTCATGATTTTAGGTAGGTTGAAACGGTTATCAAACCAGATATTTGCATCTGACAGATTGTCACATGGCCTTAAAAAACACTCTTGCTCTGACGTAATTTACAGTGACAATTATAAGGTGCCATGATGTAAAACAAAGAGTTGCGTACGCCAGGTGTCCCACACCTGTTGCAAGCAATGACCGCCTGCTTTATGAGTTCAATTGTGCCTTTACTTGGAAAACCCAAAAGAGGGCGCTATTAGTTCTTTCAAAATCGCCTTAAATTGTTGCTTTTACCTGAGATTCCTGATATGACCCATTCCTCCATTTCATGGGTTAGAAATTAAGAGAAAGGTTCAAAGCCAAGAGAAAAGCAGCCCTACTTTGCATTTTGTGACGTCATTTGCTAACAATATGCTAACAACAAAATCTTCACACCCCTACAACTGTTTTTGAAATCTTGGTCCGTGGAGAGAGGAGACCCACAGAGAGTGCAGGCTTCTGTTTGAACCCATACCAACTGATCAAACTATAGCTGATCAACAACAAACCCTTGACTAATTTAATCAGCTACAACAAGCCTAATATGACCTTACACTATACAGTCAAACTTTTTATCATCACTAGGCCTACTTAGTTTGGTAAAAAATATATTTGTCAATTCAGCTATTGACCCCTAAGCTCTCTGAATCCACAACAAATAGGTTAGGTATGCATTTTCTGGTCAATAGCCATACCTTTAAAGCTCTGCATAAACACCCAATGAGAAAACATTTTAGAAAATTGCCCAAATATCAATTTGTGCTTTGTTGGCAATGACACTCAGACAAGGATGAAAGAAAGCAGTGGAGAGAGATTAAAAACAGCTGTGTGTGTTTGTGTGTGTGTTTATGTGTGTGTTTGTTTGTGTGTGTGTTTATGGACAAAGGCACCTGTGATTTGCTCCCTCCAAACACAGTTCAAACAGTTTCCACCCTCCAAACGATCTAAATATAAAGTGAGGAGGAGGTAAAACGGCTATGTTGTTCTTAGTAATAAGTGGTTATCATACACCATATATACAAAGTATGTGGAAACCCTTCAAATGAGTAGATTTGTCTATTTCAGCCACACCCGCTGCTGACAGGTGTATAAAATCCAGCACACGGCCATGCAATCACCATAGACAAACATTGGCAGTAGAATGGCCTTTCTGAAGATCTCAGTGACATTCAACAGATGCCACCTTTCCAACAAGTCAGTTCATCAAATTTCTGCCCTGCTAGAGCTGCCCCGGTCAACTGTAAGTGCTGTTGTGAAGTGGAAACGTCTAGGAGCAACAACGGTTCAGCCGTGAAGTGGTAGGCCACACAAGCTCACAGAACGGGACTGCCAAGTGCTGAAGTGGGTAAAAATAATCTGTCCTCGGTTGAAACACTCACTATAGAGTCCCAAACTGCCTCTGGAAGCAACGTTAGCACAAGAGCTGTTCTTTGGGAGCTTCATGAAATGGGTTTCCATGGCCGAGTAGCCACATCCAATGCATAGTGGAGGAATAATGTCTGAGGCTGTATTTCATGGTTTGGGCTAGGCCTGTTAGTTTCAGTGAAGGGAAATGTTAACGCTACAGCATACAATGACATTCTACACAATTCTGTGCTTCCAACTTTGTGGCAACAGTTTGGGGAAGGCCCTTTCCTGTTTCAGCATGACAATGCCCCCGTGCACAAAGCGAGGTCCATACAGAAATGGTTTGGCGAGATCGGTGTGGAAGAACTCCGTAGTAATGCTTGTGATTTTGAAATGAGATGTTCAACGAGCCATTGTCCACATACTTTTGGTCATGTAGTGTACCTTCACTAGAGTGGAAGTCATTTCTCTCTAACTTTGTGTTCTCTCTAACACACACGCGCACGTCTGAAAAGTGTGATCGTTTAGCAACTTATAAGGAATGGATGGAAAATTGATTACCACAAAATCTGTAATGCTGGGGGTGAGTACTGTAAAGAGATGCTCAATGTCCTACTCCTACACATTAAAACAGTCATTCTCTATTGTACATAATGGTGTCTGTTCTGCCCAATAAATGTATATAAAGGCTCTTTAACAGGGTTCATGTTAAACTGTACAATTTATTTATTCATTTTAGGGAGCGTCGGGGTGCGTGAGAGTTATTTAAGGCAGGGCTCTCCAACCCTGTTCCTGGAGAGCTACCGTCCTGTAGGTTTTCACTCCAACCCTAATCTAGCACACCTAATAATTAGCTGGTTGATAAACTAAACCAGGTTAGTTACAACTGGGGTTGGAGTAAAAACCTACAGGAGGGTAGCTCTCCAGGAACATGGTTGGAGAGCCCTGATTTAAGGTACTCTTCAAAGAGGTAGGGTTTCAGACGTTATCTAAAGATAGGCAGGGACTCCACTATCCTGACTTTAGGGGGTAGCTGATTCCACCATTGGGGTGCCAGGACAGAGAAGAGCTTTGACTGGGCTGAGTGGGAGCTGGCCTCCCGCAGGGGTGGGAGGGCCAAGAGACCAGAGGTGGCAGAACGGAGTGCTAGGGTTGGGATGTAGGGTTGACATAGCCAGAAGGTAAGGAGGGGCAGTTCCCCTTGCTGCTCCGTAGGCAAGCACCAGGGTCTTGAAGATGATGCGAGCTTCGAATGGAAGCCAGTTGTGTGTGCGGAAGAGCGGGGTGACATGGGAGAACTTAGGACTGTTGAACACCATGTGGGCGTCAGCTTTCTGGATAAGTTGCAGGGGCTTGATGGCACAAGCGGGGAGCCCAGCCAACAAGAGTTGCAGTAGTCTAGATGACAAGTGCCTGGATTAGGACCTGCGGAACTTCCTGTGTAAGGAAAGGTTATAGTCATTGCTTTGATGTTTGCAGAGAACGACTAGCTGTTGTCCAGTGTCACGCCAAAATTCTTTGCATTCTTGGAGGGGGACACCGTGGAGGTGTCAACCGTGATGGAAAGGTCTTGTAGCGAGCAGGCCTTTCCCGAGCAGCTTCGTTTTGTTGAGGTTGAGCTTGAGGTGGTGGGTGCTCAAACCCTACTCATCTCTGCCAGGCACACAGAGATGAGTGTCGCAAGGATTATTATAGATGAAAGAGAGTCAGCTTTGGCAGAGCGGAGAGCCTTGGTGGCACAGAGGGGAGCAGTCTTAGTTGAGTGAGCCGACTGGTTAGGGTCAAGAAAATCGATCTGAGAGCAATAACGAGAGAGTTGGTCAGAAACGGCACGCTCAAGTGTTTTGGAAAGAAAAGAAGGGATCTGTCGTTTTTTGACATCAGAGGGGTCAAGTTTGGTTGTTGAGAAGGGGAGTGACTCTGGCCATCTTTAAGTCCGAGGGCACGCAGCCAGTGGTCAGGGATGAGTTGATGAGGGAAGTGAGAAGGTCTGAAGAAAGGAGGAGGGGATGTGGTCAAGTGGGCAGGCCAGGAGGAAAGGGGACAGGTAGAGTCATAGGATGCAGAAAGGGAGGATAATAGAGTCAAAGAGGCAGTCAGAAAACAGGAGGGAGAAGGATTTAGAAGGAAGAAAGGATAGGATAGAAGAGGAGAGAGTAGCGGGAGAAAGAGTGAAGATTGCGGCTGTGCATGACATCTGACCACCAAGGGAAACAAAGTAGTGATCAGAGGCATTGATTGGGGTTAGTAGGCTAACAGCCTCTAGTGAAGATGAGGTCAAGTGTATTGCCTGACTTGTGAGTAGGAGGTGAATGGGAAAAGGTGAAGTCAAAAGAGGAAAGGAGTGAAAAGAAAAAGGTGGAAAGAAATGAATTGAAGTCAGGTCGTGAGAAGGTTAGTCACCCTGTACAATGAGTGGTGAGCCAGCGTCGGTATATTAGCTTATCAAGGTGTCAAGCTTATTGAGGAATTTTCCAAGGGTGACTGGTGGGCGATTAGATAACAACAATGTTAAGTTGAGTGGACAAGTGACACTGACAACATGGAATTCAAATGAGGAGATAGACGAGAGAGGGGGAAAAGAGAGAATCTCCACTTAGGAGAAATTAGTAGCCCTGTGCCACCACCGCGACGACCTGATGCTCTCGGACTATGTGAGAACACAGATGACGAGAGAGCAGCTGAAGTAGCAGTGTTTTCTGGGGAAATCCATGTCTCCGTCAGGGACAGAAATGTGAAGGGACCGCAGATTGGCAGTTCCAAACTTTGCCAGAGGCTAGGAATTCAACATGGGTTGTGCACTAAATTAGAAAGGTTGCAGCCACGGGGTTGGGAGCATCTGTAAAACCTGTGAACTGGGAAACACAAAGCTACAAAAAAGCTAAATGAGATGAGAAAATAACTAGGTAAGATACTCAAATGAGAGTGGCAGGAGCCTTCCTCACTTTCCTTCCTCAAATAACTGCAGAACGACTCAGCAAAATGTCTTTGCTTCGCCAACATCTCCGCTTACAGCTGCCGCTGAAATAGTCCCCTAACACTGTACTGTGACTCACCTCTACCCATAGAGGCAGACCAGTCACTCGCTCTGAATCTCACTTCATCCACAATTGTTCCGAATGGACGTCAAATATCTTCCTTCGTTCAAGTCCACCTCATTCTGTCAACCAAAATAAGGATTGGATGACAGACTAGTTCTGTCATCCAATTTCATGACACTCAGTCATTTTCAGAAGACCTTTCTAAACCATGCTTTCAGTCAGTAATTACAGTATGCCATTGAAAATAAACAACTGTATTTGAAAAATGTGTGAACTATGGTGAAGTCATGTCAACATGTGTAGTGTGTATATATACAGTGGGGCAAAAAAGTATTTAGTCAGCCACCAATTGTGCAAGTTCTCCCACTTAAAAAGATGAGAGGCCTGTAATTTTCATCATAGGTACACTTCAACTATGACAGACAAAATGAGAAAAAAAAATCCAGAAAATCACATTGTAGGATTTTTAATGAATTTATTTGCAAATTATGGTGGAAAATAAGTATTTGGTCAATAACAAAAGTTTATCTCAATACTTCGTTATATACCCTTTGTTGGCCATGACAGAGGTCAAACACTTTCTGTAAGTCTTCACAAGGTTTTCACACACTGTTGCTGGTATTTTGGCCCATTCCTCCATGCAGATCTCCAGATCAGCACAATTGGTGGCTGACTAAATACTTTTTTGCCCCACTGTATATATATATATATATAAGGCAAAAAAAATACCCCACTTCTAAAGGAAGAATATTGAACAATTCTTTATTTCAACATTCAACAGGGTACTAAATACTGTAATTTGCATCCTCTCATGTCCAATCAAATAAGAAGACTACTTCCGCCCCTCCAACCATCTGTCAGTCCTATCTGCATGTTTATCACTGGGCTGGTTTTCCAGATTGATCCAGACTAGGTGTCTGATTCACTCTCCCACAGAGAAATGACAAATGTAACATGTACCGAAACTACCATTGGTTAATAGCAACGTAGCCAGGAAGGTAGGGTGACAAATAGGCTGTGGTGCGGTATCATTGTGTTTCTCATGCTGAGTTATTGGACATAGCTGATGGTCAGTGTGTCATCTCTTCACACCAAAGACTTTCAAACCATGTCGATAGCTATGGGGGTGGTAAGTATGTGTGTACATGATGTACTGCTCATACATTGGCGTTTTCTTGCAGAGTGCAGTGCATCATAAATGTTTCCAGCAACATGGAATGAGTCATCCCCTGGACAAAGATTTTTATTTTTATTTTACCTTTATTGAACTAGGCAAGTCAGTTAAGAACAAATTCTTATTTTCAATGACGGCCTAGGAACAATGCCTGTTCAGGGGCAGAACGACAGATTTGTACCTTGTCAGCTCGGGGATTTGAACTTGCAACCTTCCTAACCACTAGGCTACCCTGCCGCCCCTGGAGATGCACGATAAATCAAATATAATTGTTTTTGATTGCATTTGATTTGAATTGATTTTAATTGCATTTGGTAACTACTGCCAAGTTTGACACTAGAAGAGAAACTAACCAAATAGCTTTCATTTACCCAAGCCAACCTTGTATTATTGTCACCTGTTTGCTACAGGAACCTTTGCTGAGGTGTTGTGTGGCTCTAGTCTTCCATTCCAAAAACCTTACATCTTTCCTCTCCCTTGACGACTAAACCTTGCAGAATGGAAAGTACTGGATAGGCGAAAGCAGCAGCTCTACCTTCCAATGTGAAAGAGGTTGGTTAAGGCCAGATGGACAAGGTCACAGTTTTTGGAATGGTACTCAGCCCTGGCTTGATATCAGAGTCAGGGTTTCCCCCTAACTAAATGTATTTTCTACCGCCACAGGGCTTCTGGTTTGAACAGGAAAGCCACTTGAACCACTCGAGGGCTGGGTGGATGTCAACAGACTGATTTGCATGAGGCACAAGGTCGTAACTTGCTATAATTGGAGAAAGTTATAGAAGGCATGCCTATATAATCTAATGAGACATTTCATTAATGAGTCAATTATTGGTTTGAATAGTTTTCCATATTTACAGATACCCTTTTCAATGGTAACACTACCTACTTATACTACTTACTACATTAACAAGCAATTTACAAAAGCACTTTTACCACAACAAATCATTATCTCCCTCTAAAACAGCTGGACTGCGGACAGGAATGGACATGACTGCTAAGTCTGGCTGTTTACTTAAATAAAATTATTCTGTGACGCATTTCCCACCACAACCAAAACCACTTTGAGACCTCAGGTATAGTGTTCAATATTGCCTCAGACAGAATGCCCAAGGGAGGAGTAGGTGTGATTTCATAACCAACTAATATCCTGTCCTATGGGTGTCATTGAGTACACATAATTAAACCTCCAGTACGCCCACAACTGGGGCATATTCATTACACCAATTCTGTTGCAAAACCTTTCTTAAACGGAATGAAACTGGGAGGGACCTACCTGAATTTGTCCAATAGAAACTCTTGTTTTCATTGCAAAACAACTGTTTGGACTAATTATTACACCCCTGATGTTCTCCTCCATTGATCATTAATCGTTTGACAATGAGATGTGTGGTTACACCATACACAAACACAGACTCCTTCAGTCTGAAGAGCCTGCAGAAGGCCTGGGCCCAGAACTTGGCCCAAACTCATTTGAAATGTTGTAGCAGATCCAGGAAGACAATAATGTATGTCCATTTCTCTTGTGCTTTTGTAAAAAATGTGTCCTTTATACGCACTGTACAAGGCTAATATACTGTATAGTCATTATACATGAGGCCAAAGCTTTGTTACGTTGGTGGCAGAAGTGGAATCGTGACCATGACAACCATCACTCCTGAAGTCCTATGAAGGACTAGTTAGTCAGTGTTGACATGCTTTTCAATAGGGGAGGGTTGTGTAACAACTCTGCAACCCACCACCCAATGGATCCTGCTCCAGAACAGGTTCACAACCCTTTTGAGTCCTTACAGTACTATACAGTAGGTCAGGTCTCCATGATACTGATTGGTGTATCAAAGCACACACCACTACCTCACAACTCTCCATATACCGTTATCCCTGTACTACAGATCATATTCCTCAGTAAGCACCCACAATGACTCACATGGATTACATGGCAAGTTGGTGATTAACACTCCGATGACGAAGGGACTTTGGCTCAACAACAATTCTCATTTTCACCAACTGTTGATGTGATGTTATTCTGACCACTCGACACAGAACAAGACCAGAATAAACGATCACTTTGCCAAAGAGAACATTCTACTGTCTCTCTTCTGCGCAATAGTTAAGTCAAGACTCTCTCTCTCTCTCTTTAGTTGTCTTGTTACTGTTGCTCACTGGAGCTAATTGACAAGGACGGGCGAAGGGTGATTGTTGGTGGTGTGCTTCACACATCTTTGCCCTCGTCAACAAGACATCCATTTAATCAAATGTAATCTGTTTGACGGAGACAGAGCAACTCCTTGAAAGAGGAAGTTTAACTTTGAATTTGATTTACTGTATTTCTATAGATTTGATGGTACCCCAATTATCTGCAACAGCTTCACTCTTGCTGATCCTGGCATTATTTGACAGTCACCTGCTATGCAAGGCATCATTTAAAATGTGTGGGGATGGTTGTACTGTAAAGTACAACATACTCTTGCCGTTGTACCTCCTGTGTTCAGTTAGCTATGATTCATCATTGGGAAGCACTGCTGATTACACAATCATAATCACGGTTACTATTATTATTCGGTTTATTAATGGTCAATGCATTATTTTACAAGTTCGTTCCATTGTATTTTTGTCAGTGAAAAACATCATTAAGGTCATAATTGCATAGCTGAAGCTTTTCTGACTTTTTGCATTGTTTTGCAGTTTCTATGGGGGTGCCACAGGGTTCAATTCTCGGGCTGACTCTCTTTTCTGTATACATCAATGATGTCACTCTTGCTGCTGGTGATTCTCCTTTCCACCTCTGCATATACGACACCATTCTGTATACATCTGGCCCTTCTTTGGAGACTGCGTTAACTAACCTCCAGACGATCTTAAAGGCCATACAACACTCCAACTGCTTTTAAATGCTAGTAAAACTAAGTGCATGCTCTTCAACCGATCGCTGCCCGTACCTGCCCGCCCATCTAGCATCACTACTCTGGACGGTTCTGACTTAGAATATGTGGACAACTACAAATACCTAGGTATCTGGCTAGACTGTAAACTCTCCTTCCAGACTCACATTAAGCATCTCCAATCCAAAATGAAATCTAGAAATCGGCTTCCTATTTCACAACAAAGTATCCTTCACTCATGCTGCCAAACATACCCTCAAAACTGACCATCCTACCGATCCTAGACTTCGGAGAAGTTATTTACAAAATAGCCTCCAACACTCTACTCAACAAATTGGATGCAATCTATCACAGTGCCATCCGTTTTGTCACCAAAGCACCATATACTACCCACCACTGCGACCTGTACGCTCTCGTTGGCTGGCCCTCGCTTCATACGTCGCCGCCAAACCCACTGGCTCCAGGTCATCTATAAGTCTTTGCTAGTTAAAGCCCCGCCATATCTCAGCTCACTGGTCACCATAGCAGCACCCACTCGTAGCACACGCTCTAGCAGGTATATCTCACTGATCAGTCCCAAAGCCAATTCCTCCTTTGGCCGTCTTTCCTTCCAGTTCTCTGCTGCTAATGACTGAAACAAACTGCAAAAATCACTGGAGCTTGAGACTCATATCTCCCTCACTAGCTTTAAGCACCAGCTGTTAGAGCAGCTCACAATCACTGCACCTGTACATAGCCCATCTGTAAATAGCCTATCCAACTACCTCATTCCCCATACTGCATTTATTTATTTATCTTGTCATTTGCACCCCAGTATCTCTATGTGCACATTCCTCTTCTGCACATCTATCACTCCAGTGTTTAATTGCTATATTGTAATTACTTCGCCACCATGGCCTATGTATTGCCTTACTTCCCTTAACCAACCTCATTTGAACACACTGTATATATACTTTTTCTACTGTGTTTGTTTATTCCATGTGTAACTCTGTTGTATGTGTCTAACTGCTTTGCTAAATCTTGGCCAGGTCGCAGTTGTAAATGAGAACTTGTTCTCAACTAGCCTACCTGGTTAAATAAAGGTGAAATACATTTTTAAAAATTAAAAATTGTTCCCTAGGCCTCTTTCTTTTGAAATGTATTTGACATATATTATTGAACTGACTTTTGTGGGAACCCAACGGGCATCTTCCTCAAGTATGTTCATGCATTTCCTATAACAGCCATCCCTATTGAAATAATGCACCTCTGTTTCCGATGCAGGGTAGTTCATCAGACTCCACCTTGGAGAGACAAGGCAGGCTAATTGACACAACAGTAAGGTTATTAATACCTGTGGAGCGAAACAATGTGACTTTGTAGAATGAAACATGGAACACGTACAGCTGCTTTTCAAAACAGCTTTTCTACCTCTGTTCATTTGAATCAGTTTTTCATACACAAGCAGTGTGAATAAGGTACTCTCAGATAGAAAATGAAAATGAGTTAATATAGCATTTTATTGCACCTCTCAGTCAAAAAGAAAGTAGAAAAGGAGAACGCCAGGAGAAGGAATCCCAACCGTACAGAGTTCAAAACCGCTGCAAGAGGATGTAAAGCATGTGTGGAGTAACCTGCCTAATACCCACCAGCCTCATGTGACAATGTCAGTTTCTGTTCTCAGTATGAACACTGACTTGTAGAAGACTGCTACAGTCACCTACATGCAACCAGTTTAAGTGTCTGCCAGTAGGAAGCGCCCTGCAGCTTTTGAAGTTACATCAGGACCAGCCATCGCTCCCATCTGTAAGAGAGCAGTCACACACAAGCAGTTCTCACTTCTACACCAAACACTCCACTTAATGGTTGTCTGTGCATTTATTGCATGTTGTTCACAGACAACGTGGTCTAGCTTCCCCGCTGATCACACCCCCAACCTGACCTGAGCATGTACATCTTGCTTTCTTTGTGGCGTTAACCTGCCACATCCCACTGGCAGCTAGCTTAATCGATACCTCTTTCTTCTTCCTCCACTCCATGAGTCTTTGGTTGCCGACCAGCCAGTGATAGAGGCCGGATGGACATCAGTCCTGATGACAGACAATCAGACTGGGAGCCATTTCCTCAGCTTGATGTCGTAGGTTTAAAGCAATCAATACTCATTTTTCTGAAGATGTTGTAAAAAAAAAATTGCCATGTAGGGGATGAATCCCCCCCAGCTTGGACCATTAGGGTTGGTTGACCCCAGTCAATAGCCTTGACATAATTTTAGTAAGAAAATTCTTAAGATGTATAACTACCACAAGTTTATAATGGTCTGATAAATTAGTCAATGTTGCAGATGGTAATAGTTTATCACAAAAATCACAAGTATCAACGTACAAACGCTAAACCTTCCAAGTTTCTCAATGGGATTAAAAATATATATTTTCTGTCAAGTCTCAGTAAAAACTCAATAGCACTGAAACTTCTCCCAGACAGAGGTCAAAGTTCAACAGCAGGTCATAATCATAGCAAGGGCCAGGCTGCAGCCCTCTGCAGTTACCATGGGAACTGTACAGTGGAGATTAGCCAGGGGCTGTAGTGAGCGGGATTTGGGCTGGATGGTGTATCGGAGGATTTGGGGCTAGATGGTGTATCGTAGGGATTTAGGGGCATTTAACTAACTGTTTTAATATACCTGTGGGGAGAGGGACAGTAATACTCCATAATAAAAAAAAAAAAAATTGCACTTGTTAGACAAGTTAAGCTTCATACATCATGTATTGCTTCAGGGAATGGGATTGGAAAATGTGACAAACAACCATCCCTATAATCTTTATTTTATTTGACTTTATGTCAAGACACCACAGGCTTAGTTGAGGGCATCTTGATACTTCATCAGAAACGTATGAATGTAAGATGTTGAATAAATAAATGAAAGGACAGCTATGAACATGGCATCTTCAGAATGATTCAAATAGCTTTCCGAAATGCTTGGTGCATTTCTTTCTGAATGCTTTTTAAAAACAATGACCCCCTTTTCGTAGAATCCAATTATTAGTAGTTACTATCTTGTCTCATCGCTACAACTCCCGTACGGGCTCGAGAGATACGAAGGTCATGCGTCCTCCGAAACACAACCCAACCGCACTGCTTCTTAACACAGCACGCATCCAACCCGGAAGCCAGCCGCACCAATATGTCGGAGGAAACACCGTGCACCTGGCGACCTTGGTTAGCGTGCACTGCGCCCGGCCCGCCACAGGAGTCACTGGTGCGCGATGAGACAAGGACACCCCTACCGGCCAAACCCTCCCTAACCCGGACGACGCTGACTTAATCACCAATGTTAAGATCTGCACAAGGAAAACAAAATACCTTCTCAGAATTTTCTGGGCTTCTCATTGAATCACTGGACAAATAGAGCTTAAACTGCACTGAGAGCAGTTTGGCTGCTGGATTATGGCATGATTGTTACAAGCACTACATGCCATGTGACTATCAGGCAGCCTATGAGGTCATGGAGCAGTCAGTTCTCAGCTCCCCGAGAAGACTGTCGCCACCACCTAGCAAGCTCCCTCTAAACGCCATGGTAAATAGTCATTCCCCTCTGAAGCCATGAGGACTTTTTTTCCAACAAGCCAAAGACAAGACAGATTTTAGGCAATATGTTATTTATATTTTATACATATATATTTCAATTGAGAAAATTAGTATCTAACGATGATATGCTGTATTACATTCAGGTTTAAGCCCTTTATTAAAGACGTTTTAATCGAGAATTTTAATGAAAAGAAAGATCTAAATGAGAGAAGACAAAACGTCACCCGATAGCAATCGAGAGAACTTCAATTCCATGAGACTTGAGTGGTTAACAAACCACACCAGATAAACAGGCAAAGAAAACAAACTCAACAGTATGGTATGCTCTCTTTCAGAAATCTCACATTGTTCCCTCAGTTCTGTGTTCAGACATAATTTTTGCTTAATGAGTGTACAATGTTAAATCTCAGGTTGTGTAGGTCCCCCTAGCTCACTCTCCTGAGGTGATGTCAGACAGGAAATCCAGTCCTGTCAGTCTACGGTCACAGGGGCACGGTAGCTCTTGTTTACGACCTCTCTCCAGAGAAAGAGAGTAAAGTGCTGGTGTTTAATCCGGTCCATACATGAAGACGAGACGAGCACAAGAGACCTGAAACAGCGGCATTTGTATAACTACATAGTATACTGTACAAAACAAACCCCAAACACTATACAAATATACACAATCAACAGGATTAAAACAGTCATTTCAAAATATTCATTAAGTGAGGTGAAAGAAGAAAAACAAAATGTGTTGATTAAGGAAACTACAGATTATGGTAGGATTTACATTAATATAGATGTGCCCATTATCTATAAGTAGGATCAACAGCAAAACTTGCTTAAGTGAGTATAATGATAAACCTTCAATAGAGTGAGTGATGTAGTATTTTGAGCATCTGCTTCTTCAACAATACAACCTGATAATCAGAGACAACGGGGTAGGAGATTTACATCGAAGTACTGTATGACATCTTATTGCTTGCCAAAGAGATGGACTTTTATAGGGTTCTACAGTTACTTCTTAGAGAAGCTAAAAAATAAAAGGAAAGAAATGATCCCTTTTACCAGTTCTGTCACTCTGAAACACACACACTTCTCAGGATAAACGTTCCATTTTACTCTGAAAGACTGCAAATTAGTTCCAAGTCTATGCCACCTGAGAGCCTGACTGCTTAAGTGTAAAAACAAGTTGCTTTAAAAGGAGAGAAAGGATTCCCATGGAAACACAGGAAGATAAACTATGCCTAGACAAAGTGAATTAGATCTGTCTGGCCCAGAGTGTAAAAACTGAAATGGTTAGTGCATTTCACGTTCGCTTCACAGCGTGAAAAAGTGATGGTGGTTGCGGGTAGGTCATTGTTGGTCCTCCAACAAGCCTTTCACATGTCAGCGTTAGCTGACACAGACTGGCCATACCTTATAGGGAAGCTCAGTTGGAAGAGGGACAGAAGGGGGCAGGGATGGTCTCGGTTCCTCTGAGAGAAGTCGATGGTAGACACTTCCTGTACGTTATGCAATGATATCCCGTTCTCTGTGGTCAGGCAAGTTCAGTTCAGCTTTATTTTCTGACAGTTCAGGATACCCTGGAACTTTGAGGGCAGGTTAGGAAGCAGTCACATACTGAGGAGACCACAGTAAGACAATGGGCTGATTTCCTGATCATCACAGGTCAAGTTTCTGCTCTCACAGCACTCGAGGCACTCAGTGGAAACTCCAGCCAGAAACTTGCCAAATACTCTAGATTAACCAAAACCCATCTCCAACACTGGACAGTACCTTATAAAGCATGACTATTTTTAGGTGCATGTTTTCTTCTCTGATTTAGTAAAAAAATATCAGAAGTAAAGCTTTCTAGCGCATCTACACACACAATGATCACACAAACTTCTCCCTACAGCCATTATTCAGCTTAGGGTTATACCGACAGAACACAGCCTCAAACCAGAAGTTACAGTACTAGGGTCTGATGCAATATCTCATTAAAACAGTCCTGCCCAGACAACTCACTTTCTCAAAAGGCACTGTGTGAAAATTAAGGTCTGTGTGAGGTACATTTTTGGGATGATTGACTATGTGCATTTCAAATACATGCTATTACAAGTTAAGCTGTGGAGAAAAACTCTTCAACTTCAAAACTGAAAGTTGGCCAACACTCTATGCTAAGACATACACACCTAGAGGAGCTTCACCATACAATTATAAAGCTTTAGCCGATTTGTCATAAGCAACTAACTACAAAAGACAAATCAACAGACAACAGATCAGACTGTTCACGTTTCTGGCTTTGATACTGTAATCATTTGAGAGGTTAGTTAAGGAGGGGTTAGCAGTTTAAAAACCTAGAAAAAAAAGCACCTACAGGTATTTTACCTGAAATATTTAAAGGGGTAGGTAAGACTATGTAAAGTGTGACTGAATGCTAATCACTTCTCCCCGCAGAAATATCAGCATTGAGGCATGTAAACACACCTCTTAAGGTTCATTGGTAAAAAAAAAAAATGTATAAGGGGAAATGAAATCAAGAATGTAATAGAAGCGAGGATGACATTAGCAGAGAGGACAATGAGAGGTGCTACATTACTCCTAGCATCATTCGCTCCTGTAGTGAGGTCCACTGTTTAATGGAGAACAAAGAGGATGGACTATGGAGCATGCCATACAGGAAGCAGCCATACTACTAATAGTGTGAGGGATATTTTTACCGAACTTACTACAATTCCCATCAGGCATTTCACAATATTATCGTTAAACATTTATTTCAGCAAGAAGAAAAAAGAGAATGTTTCTTCAAAACACTGCTGTCCAATTAATGAATCTTCCTACGCTATTTTTAAGCTGTGGAGGGATAAAAAAAAAAAAGTAGTAATTATTAGTGGAATATTGCTAATTGATTACTAAAAGGGGAAAGATGGAAGGCTGTCAGGAAGGCCTTCCTCAGTCACTGCTGTCCTCCTCATCTTCGTCGTCCGACACGTTGTTGAACTTTGACCCTGACCGGCTGTAGGAGTCCGAGCGTGGACCTAAGCCCATCCCCCCTCCTGCGGAGGCCAGCTGCAGGTAACAGAACTCACACACACGCACCGGCTTAGATGACTGGCTGGGCAGCAGGAACTTCTTGTCAGAGCACGGGCCACAAACCACATAACCGCACTTGCGGCAGTGGTGGCGGCGGCTGAGGGGCGTGAACTTGATCTTCTGGCAACGCATGCAGAGGGTGGCCTCTGAGTCAGGTATCCAGACGGCGGCGTGCTCGCCAGTCGGTGCCTTGCCGCTCTTCTCCAACAGGTCGCCCACGCACTTGCCGATGTGGCTCATCCACTCTGACTTCTCAGTAGCGGTGGCGGCGTAGACAGCGAAGGACTTGGTGGGTGTCTTGATGAGCCAGCCGTTCCGCAGGTCGCCCTCATCAGCCACCGTGTCGATGGTGACGCTCTCCAGCGGGATGATGTGCTGCTTGTTGTACTTCTTCTTCTGGATGACAATGTTGCCGTACACCAGGATGTCATTGAACAGGAAGAACTGGCGCGCCTTGGGCTTCTTGCGACACAGCTTGGTGAGCACACCTTCACCGATGAGTACGCGGCCCGGTATGACCAGTGGCTGGCCCGCCGCGCCGAAGCAGCCCTCGACTACCTGGATCCGCTTGGAGTTGGCCTCGCTGTTCGCCAGCCGGTCCACCATCTTAGCCTCGCCTGGAGCAGACAGAGAGGAGGGAGAGAGAAAACGATTGTGTTTTAATTTTTAGAAAATACCCCTTCAAAGCTGCGATACAAAGATTGAAAGTGGAAAAAAAGTGTCATCCAGTTCATTGCATTATAAGAATATGAAAGGCGATATAGGAAATATTTGGCAGGCAACAAATGCGTTTCAATAGAGAACTTCTAGCAAAATGTCCATGGACTAGGCCTCATTTAGTCAGCCGCTTTATTAACTTAAGACTCACTCAAAATGAGCATTTTTGTTGTTGAACATCCTACTCCAAAATACATGTTATCTTCCTTTAAAATTCATCTGAAAAGCAAGGACAGTTTCATCTTCTCTCTTAATCTCAATGACATCACCAGACCATTCTATATTAACCCAAAAGGTAATTTAACTAGCGTAACGTAACTCTTAGCTAACAATTATTACATACATCTATTAATAAGGCTGGCCATCTCCATTTTGAAGTAGTCAAATGTTTTTCCTCTACTACTTCTATGAGTTAGTAAACAAAGTGAAAGGGTGCATATTGCCACCTGAAGTGTGCTGTTTGAACAGGTATACATTTACTGCCACCTGCAGTTATGGAATGTTTTCTTACAAGTATAATTCATTGGCTGATCCCTCCTGATGACCTGGATGAAATTATGTGGTCCTCCCTTTACTCATAGGAAGTCCCACCATGCTAACTACTTCAAAATGGTGAAAGTCCTCAATAGCGATGCCCATGCTAAAACGGACCCTTGGGCACTAGAATCCTCTCCCTCTCTATGGGTTGGCTACACTTCCAGGATTACAAATTACCTTGGAGGTTCTCGGACGAGCTGATGAAAATCTGAGGAAGATATGCAACTTGTTGTGACTTGCCACTCTGATCTTAAAAGCATATCTTGGCAGAAATATGTATTTTTTCAGTGGCGGCACCGCTGCTAAATGATTATAGGGGAAACACTGCTTCAAAGAACGATGAACACACACACAGAGACGCAAACACTTAGTATTAATAACTCCCATCGTCCCCAAAAACAGATCTGGACAAACATTTTAATGAAGGTTGATAGCTGCAGAATAACGGTGGCCACAGAAGATGGGTGTCAAAATCAAAAAGAGTTTAATATGGGTCTTAAAAGGGATAGTTCACTGAAATTACTAAATTATGCCCTGTAAGCAGTCGATGGAGAAGGTATAACAATCCGCGCTTTGGTTTAGTTTGCCTGGCACGGCTTCCACATGCTAACATTGTGGCATTTGAGGCACAAATCCCACTCAAGTCATGGGACCGATAGCTTTTTTTCACGCTTCATATCCAAATTATCTGAAAGTATCTAACATTGATTGTAAAAGCTCAATAAAGTCACTTGTTGATGCTTTAAACATGAAGCACGAAAAACGCTAATATCAGTCCCATGACTTGGAAAATGTTGAAACAGAAACTAAATCAAAGCATGGACTGCTGTCATACCTTGTCTATAGACCGCTTACAGAGTAAGGAAACCAATATGTAATTTGGGTGAACTATCCCTTTAATGTACCAGTAGAGAATTGCACTGTGACATTATATTCTAACAGGTTCTGACATACCAGTAGAAAAATCAAGCTGCTCCTATCCAACTTTCCTAATGATGACATTCTCTGTTACTCGCTCGCCTCCTTAACCTCGCTCTCTGCCCAGAAGACACCATCGGTCTCCCCCATTCTAATACCCTCGCTCTCTCTATTCTGAGGACACCTCCATCTGCAGCTTCACAGAACCATGGCATGAAACCAGAAAGCCCAATTTGCCCAAGAACACTAAGGTAACCTGCCTAAATGACTACCGACCCGTAGCACTCATGTCTGTAGCCATGAAGTGCTTTGAAAGGCTGGTCATGGCTCACATCAACACCATTATCCCAGAAACCCTAGACCCACTCCAATTTGCATACCGCCTCAACAGATCCACAGATGATGCAATCGCTATTGTACTCCACGCTGCCCTTTCCCACCAGGACAAAAGGAACACCAAGGTGAGAATGCTACTCAATGTAGTGGAGCAGGTTGAGAGCTTCAAGTTCCTTAATGTCCACATTACCAACAAACGATCATGTTCCAAGCACACCAAGACAGTCGTGACGAGGGCACAACAAAGACTTTTCCCCCCTCAGGAGACTGAAAATATTTGGCATGGGTCCTCTGATCCTCAAAAAGTTCTACAGCTGCACCATCAACCAAGTTCTACAGCTGACTGGTTGCATCACTGCCTGGTATGGCAACTGCTCGGCCTCCAACCGCAAGGCACTACAGAGGGTAGTGCGTACGGCCCAGTATATCACTGGGGTCAAGCTTCCAGCCATCCAGGACCTCTATACCAGCAAGTCTCCAGTCACCCTAGTCATAGAATGTTCTCTCTGCTACCGCACGGCAAGCAGTACCAGAGCGCCAAGTCTAAACCCAAAAGGCTTTGTAACAGCTTCTACCCCCAAGCCATAAGACTCATGAACATATAGACAAATGGCTATCCATAGTCACTTTAAGACTACCTACATGTACATATTACCTCGACGAACCTGTGCCCCTGCACATTGACTCTGTACTGGTACCCCCTGTATATAGCCTCGCTACTGTTATTTTACTGCTACTCTATTTTATTTTATTTATTTTTAAAACTTTTTTCTTAAAATTGCATTGTTGGTTAAGGGCTTGTAAGTAAGCATTTCACTCTAAGGTCTACCTGTTGTATTCGGTGCATGTGACAAATACAATTTGATTTGATCCTGCAGCTCATCCTCCTGATTCATCTCTATCCCAAAAGGTAGATGCTCCCCTCATCTCTCCCACTCTTTGGAGTGAATCCAAAACAAGCAAAGCAAACACAGAAGTTTCTCTGCTTTGACCCAACTTTGAGCAAAGGCACTGAGTGGGAGCTTGTAATTGTACATTCATATACACTACCGTTCAAAAAGTTTGGGGTCACTTAGAAATGTCCTTGTTTTTGAAAGAAACACATTTTTTGTCCATTAAATAACATCAACTTGACCAGAAACAGTGTAGACATTGTTAATGTTGTAAATGACTATTGTAGCTGGAAACGGCTGATTTTTTATGGAATATCTACATAGGCCCATTATCAGCAACCTTCACTTTGTGTTCCAATGGCACGTTGTGTTAGATAATCCAAGTTAATCATATTAAAAGGCTAATTGATTATTAGAAAACAATTTTGCAATTATGTTAGCACAGCTGAATCTGTTGTGTTGTTTAAAGAAGCAATAAAACTGGCCGTCTTTAGACTAGTTGAGTATCTGAAGCATCAGCATTTGTGGGTTCGATTACAGGCTCAAAATGTCCAGAAACAAAGTATTTTCTTCTGAAACTCATCAGTCTATTCTAGTTTTTAGAAATGAAGGCTACTCCATGTGAGAAATTGCCAAGAAACTGAAGATCTCATACAACACTGTGTACTACTCCCTTCAAAGAACAGCACAAACTGACTCTAACCAGAATAGAAAGTGGGAGGCCCCGGTGCACAACTGACCAAGAAGACAAGTACATTAGTGTCTAGTTTGAGAAACAGACGCCTCACAAGTCCTCAACTGGCAGCTTCATTAAATAGTACCCGCAAAACACCAGTGTCAACGTCAACAGTGAAGAGGCGACTCTGGGATGCTTTTCTTTCAAAAACTAGGGCATTTCTAAGTGTCCCCAAACTTTTGAATGGTAGTTGTAAGTCAAAGGTAATTGATGAGAAAGGCTGCGTTTGCCCTGTGGGCCTGGGGATGGTACCTTGCAAGAGGGACAGACTTCAGTTGTTTGAACTGGTGATGCACACATGCGTCTCATGCATACGATACTAAAGGCACATTATTTTTGATCTCCACAATCTCAAATCAAGCATACAGCTCCGCATACACATAGCCTACTCAACTATGCCATCTCTTGATGTTGATACCAAGACAAATTCAAAACATAGGTAAACACACCGCTGGCAGATATCTAATATGGAGTGGTTCATAGCAACGCAATTTCACTCCAGGCCTGGCCCCACTGTTGCTGCTCTGGGATTGTGCTAATTAGCAGCAGGAGCTAAGACTAACATAAGCACTGGGGCGAGGCTACAGGCAGGGAGGGAACACGGGCTCACAGTGATCTGTGCATTAGCCACCTAGCCCAGAGAGCTAACACTATTGACGACAGGTGATATGGAGCCATGGAGTATAGGGCCTTATGTGCCCCTGCCTGGGGGGGACATTATTTAGAGACATATTAGCCCTGTTAGTGAGGCCTCACTGCCTACTGCCATGACGACAAGCTTCAGCTGCAGTCAAGAGGAAGATGAGACCTAGAGCCGTGCCTGAGAAAGAAAGAAAAAGAAAAAAAAGAGATGAAGGATTGTGTCAGGGAAATAAATCATAGGGAGTTAGGTTAAGAGAAAGATACAAGGCTGCTTGGTCTGTTCATTGGTACTTAATGCCCAATAGAAAGAGAGGCCTAAACCTTTCAACACGTCTGATTACAACAGATGATCTTGATCTCGTTACACTGAAAAAAAGAAAAAATGCAATACTTTGCGGTGGTGAGGCTGCATGGAGGCATCGATTCAAACACCTACATGGAAATGGCAAAGGCATACGAGGACGCTTTGACATTCAGCATTAAAGTGTGATGCTCTGCGCCCACCGGGTTAGGCGTGGTCGTTTTCATCTGAAGGGCCCAACATGTTGGGACAAAACCAACTGCCAATCCTGGTTGTGACTGAACTACTGTGACTCACCTCTGCTTTGCAAAGTTAAACACAGAGTGGAAAGGGAGGCCTATGCCATTTCAGAGAAAAGTGCTTCAGAGTGAGGCTAAAGATTTTGCATTAACAGGCCTAACGTGTCTTAGGCCTATAGTACATGTACTGCTTCAGTGGATTGAATAGATTTAGCTCTGAAGATGCAGATTCCAGCTCTCATCCAAAATAACAGCATAATGACCTACAAGACATCAGTCTCACTTTCACGCCGCCTCCTCTTCAGTGTGACACGCAGTAAACAGATGGGGAAGACAGAAAAACATCACATGTCCTTTCAGCTAAGCTCGGGTCATACACCACCTTCAGCACAACGGGTCAAACAGTGCACTGCCTGAAAGAGTAAGCACATACGGACTGAATTAACTTCAACCTTTTAATGCTATAGATGTTCTGCTGCTGTTAAATAGATTAGGGTATACAGGGTCCACTACCTAGGAAATCCATAACTAAAATCCCAAGAAATTGCATGATGCATGATTGCAGATGCTCGATTAAGTTCCTAGGGCAGACTAGCTAGAAAAGACACCAGAACGAGGAGGGGAAGCAGAGCTGTAGCTCCAACCACCTCTCCGTCCAGGTTACAGGCTAGTTTATGGGCCAAATGTCCCCTCCCCTCTCTGAAATGTTAACGATGAGCACACCTGTGAAATTGTGATTTGTCCAAATGATCAGTGACGAAAGAAAATACGCACTGGAACAGGGCAATTACTCGTCAGTCATCGCATCAAACACGTATGTATGTCCCCGAAAGATTTAGTACTGCTATTAATAAATGACAGATGAAAGACTTGATTTCAAGAGTTCTATTAAAACTCAAACAAAAATAACATAGCAAAGAACTACCTAGCCAAAACACATACAGGATAACCACCTCCTCACACAAACCTGGACTCTGGTCAGACACCACGCAACAGGTAGCAACAACACTTGGGAGTGTTTAAGTTTGTCATTTGCTGATTGGTTGCTCTTGTGCCTCGTCTCGGAGTGGACGTACAGATTGGCAAATGGCAGAGGGTCACCAGGTTGGCAGGTGGAAGAATGTTACCAGGTAGCAGAGTGTAGCAAGGTGGTGAATAGACCTTTATCCCAGCACCAGGTTGACTATGGGCTTCCCCATCACCAGCTGGTCCTTTCAAAACCTCATAAGCTTTCCATCCGCCATCAGCGACACCAGATCGTGGACAGGTTGGGAAAAAGGACAACCTTTTACAGCGTACTCCTCATAGTTTTGGATGCCGGAGTAACAGGACTAAAGACTTCATTTTGAATGACAGCTGACGCCAACACTTGTTGCTATAGCCTACCTAAGGTTACGGGAGAAGCAGTAGCTAAAGATACACCAATGATTAATAGACTACGAGTAATGATGCACCGATATGACGTTTTTGGCTGATACCGATATTTTCCTTACCAAAGAAAACGATACCGATATTTATAATTACTATGGCCTTTTAAGAATTCTAGTACAGTTAAAAAGTTAACATACACAAGCATCGGTCTAAGGCACTGCATCTCAGTGCAAGAGGTGTCACTACAGTCCCTGGTTCGAATCCAGGCTGTATCACATCCGGCAGTGATCGGAAGTTCCATAGGGCGGCGCACAATTGGCCCAGCGTCGTCCGGGTTTGGCCGGGGTAGGCCGTCATTGTAAATTAGAATTTGTTCTCGACTGACTTGCCTAGTTAAATAAAGGTTATACACACACCAAAAAGTTATTTTGTTGGCATTTACGCATGTCCCCAATTCCAGTAAAACATAATCAAAACCTAATTCTTTCACTTACTTGCTGTGCTGTTTCGTTGTTCAGTCTTTTCATTCTCAACCAGGATTTCTATGGAACGCCATTTGGGTCTTTGCGTGTCAAAAAATATACTATTTAACACTATTTGACTGCACTATGACTGCACATCACAATCATTTAACGTGTTCATTCATTTTTTTACATAGTTATTACACATTGATTACACTATCACTCGTATTTCATGTCACAACGATTCATTGATACATATGCTATGATGCTGGTAAAGTTGTCTCGCGCACCTACAGTGCTGGTCATAAAAAAAGCTAGCTAGCTCATGGATGCAAACAATTTTCTTCCCCAAAAATGACACTTTCAGTAGCTATAGTTAGCTAGCTAACTATATAGCTCGGTGTCATCTAAAATATCCATAATTTATAAAACAGTTCTTATTTGATTAAATGGTGGTCGGACCCATCTATGTGAAGCTAGCCACAATAGCGGACTTTGCGGTTAGCCTTCAAACAGTATAATTCTACTATTTGTATTGATTAGCATCACTGTCAATGACTACTTTTATTTTTAAGGCAAACTACAAATCCCAATATTGTGCTTATTAATCCTTATTGTGGCTAGCTTCACAACACATAACCCGGTCCGGTCGAGCCTCACTAGCCAGATGAAGCTAGCTGGCTGCTTATAACGTTAACCCTGTCGCCCAAAGCTAAGTAGCTGGCTAGCTATTTATTTTCATGAACTGAAGTTCAATTTCAATAGGCGAACAACAATACTTACTCACACGGATTCCTAAATCATTGCTAATAATAATAATAATAATAATAATAATAATCATTTCTACTGGTCGTTGTTTTCAGGCTGCATTGTATTGGTACTAGCTAGGTAACAAGTTAAAGTTAGCTACCCCAGAAGTTGCGGTCAAACAAATAATGCTTTATTACCAAGCCGGTGTTTTGCTTGTTTGCTGAATTTTTGTACAGCTTTGACAGTGCATGTCAAAAAATATACAGTAGCAAAGACCCAAACGGCATTCCATAGTATGCTATTAGCTTCTTGACATACATTGACGCAATTACATTGTACCTCCGGTAGGGCAACATCTGAAAAATAGAGCACTTGGTAGTGTTAACCGGTGCTCGACCAGTCGGCGAACAGTTGATTGTCAAGGGCTACGAATGCCATTATCGTAGCTTTAATAGATTTTGCCTTTGAGCTGTCTCGCTGAAATTATGTTACTCTTTCAAATGACTGTTTGACTTGTTGACAGCTCGATCCACACAGCAGACATTGTGGGGTAGTTTAGGAATGCTGTGTTGCACGTATAGTGCAAAATTTTGCATCATTATGTCATGTACCTTCATTATATAGGTATGCACTAGAGGTCGACCAATTCATCGGAATGGCCGATTAATTAGGGCCGATTTCAAGCTTTCATAACAATCGGTAATCGGCATTTTTGGACACTGATCATGGCCGATTACATTGCACTCCACGAGGAGACTGCGTGGCAGGTTGACTACCTGTTACGCAAATGCAGCAAGGAGCCAAGGTAAAGTGCTAGCGAGCATTAAACGTATCTTACAAAAAAACAAATCAACCTTAACATAATCACTAGTTAACTAGTCATATCATCAACCCTGTGTAGTTATCTAGCTTGTCCTGCGCTGCATATAATCTATGCAGTGCCTGTTTATTTATCATTGAATCATAGCTTACTTCACCAAACAGGTGATTTAACAAGTGCATTCGTGAAAAAAGCAGTCTTTGCACCAATGTGTACCTAACCATAAACATCAACGCCTTTCTTAAAATCAATACACAAGTATATATTTTTAAACTTGCATATTTAGTTCATATTGCCTGCTAACATGAATTTATTTTAACTAGGGAAATTGTGTCACATCTTGCGTTCTGTGCAACAGAGTCAGGGTATATGCAGCAGTTTGGGCCGTCTGGTTCGTTGCCAACTGTGTGAAGACCATTTCTTCCTAACAAAGACAGTCAACTTCGCCAAACAGGGGATGATTTAACAAAAGCGCATTTGCGAGAGAAAAAAAAAATCAATCGTTGCACGAATGTACCTAACCATAAACATCAATGCCTTTCTTAAAATCAATACACAGAAGTATATATTTTTAAACGTGCATACATATTTAGTTAAAATAAATTCATGTTAGCAGGCAATATTAAACTAGGGAAATTGTGTCACTTCTCTTGCGTTCATTGCACGCGTTCATTGCATGCAACAATTTGGGCCACCTGGCTCGTTGCAAACTAATTTGCCAGAATTGTACGTAATTATGACATAACATTGAAGGTTGTGCAATGTAACAGCAATATCTAGACTTATGGATGCCACCCGTTAGATAAAATACAGAATGGTTCCGTATTTCACTGAAAGAATACTTTTTTTTTTCTTCTTCTAAATGATAGTTTACGGATTTGACCATATTAATGACGTATTTCTGTGTGTCTATTATATTATAATTAAGTCTACAATTTGATAGAACAGTCCGAGTGGTGGTAGGCAGCAGCAGGCTCGTAAGCATTCATTCAAACAGCACTTTACTGCGTTTGCCAGCAGCTCTTCGCAATGCTTATTGCGCTGTTTATGACTTCAAGCCTATCAACTCCCGAGATTAGGCTGGCAATACTAAAGTACCTATTAGGACATCCTATCGTCAAAGATATATGAAATACAAAAAGGTATAGAGAGAAATAGTCCTATAATAACTACAACCTAAAACTTCTTACCTAGGAATATTGAAGACTCATGTCAAAAGGATCCACTAGCTTTCATATGTTCTCATGTTCTGAGCAAGGAACTAAAACATTAGCTTTTTTACATGGCACATATTGCACTTTTACTTTCTTCTCCAACACTTTGCTTTTGCATTATTTAAACCAAATTGAACATGTTTCATTTATTTGAGATTAAATTGATGTTATGTATTATATCACGTTAAAATAAAAGTGTTCATTCAGTATTGTTGTAATTGTCATTCTTACAAATATATATATAAATAAGCCGATTAACCGGTATCGGCTTTTTTTGGTATCGGCGTAGAAAAATCGTAATCGGTAGACCTCTAGTATGCTCTACAGCTTTCACATGGGTTTTGCACATCTGGCATTAAACTAGACATCGGCCGATACCGATGTTGGCATTTTCAGCTAATATTATCCGATTCCGATATGTTCACTGATATATCGTGCATCCCTAATTACGAGCTCTGTCCTCTCACTCTTTCCTCTCACTCTTTCAAGTTTATTTTTCTAGACATTTCGCCAAGAAGCAGATTGAGGTTGTGAAAATATAACCAACATTGGGCAGACATGAAAATAGGACAACTTAGGGAAAGTCAACACTCATGTTAGTTCTTCTTTTCCCCACAATGTTTTCTATGTTAGGTTTATATGAGTGTGTGGGGAGGGCCTAATGAACACAGTTGCCACCCAACATCTTCCTGAGGCAACATCAAGGCCAATAATGCTAACATTTTCCATAGGCAGGAGGGCATCCAATTACATGGTGTAATGGTCATAATAAACTAATGGTATAGGAGACACTGCCTATAAACAACAGCTTTAAAAAGGCCTAGCTCTCATAATGAATGGTTCCTTGCCCTTACCTTCCTGTAACGTTGAACAGAAGAGGTGGGTGCCTCTCTGTGGGTGCCTCTGTTCAACGTTATGCAAAACAGTCTTCTTTCAGTCTCAAATTGGGAGACAGTACATCTAAAAATAACCCAAGGTTTCCCCAGATGGGTCACCATTGCAAAACCCTTGTCTTCATGAAGCAGACAGAGGGAAGCAGCAGGGGACATTCAACCTTTCTTCTCAATGCTGGGCTACAACATTACTTAGCATAACTGTCAGACACTAGAATACTTGTTGAGGATCACTGTTTGAGTCAAAGTGCAATGCAGTTCTATACCGGCCCATGCCTCATGAACCCTGGCAAGACAGAGAACTGATTCCAATACCAAGACATTGAAAGTGCCGGAAGAAAGAGAGGTGTTTGTATGCTCTAACCCAAACAGGAATCTCCAAAACAAGCAAAACCAATTAAGAGAGTTATGTTGTTGACAAGGATGCTGCTGCTTTTGCATATGAGAGGTCAAAGACAGGCAGAAACTGCTTCGCCAATAGAAATCCCCGATCACGCTTGTAGGCGATGTCATGGCGACGTTGGCTAGCTAAGCTCATGTGTAGAAACACGTCAGCAGGTCTAACGGTCGTCTGGCGCCAAACTTCGCATGTGCAGGCCGTCAAAGCAAAGGCACTCAATATAAAGTTGTTTTTGACAAAAATCAAAACGTGTTAGTTTGTCAATTTCACGAGGTTGGAGTAAAAACATGTTCAACTACTTATTAAGACATTGACTTGAATCTAGGTTGTGCCTTTAGACTGAGAAAATTAACTACTAAGAAAGAATTTCACTTCTCTCATTGACTGCTCAAACCCCAAACTGTCTGCTTAGTCTATTTCACAGACGTTTCTGGAAGTCTCGCGATGTTGCGCCTCTGGGTTTATAAACTCTTGTGGTGTGGTAGCTTATCAACCTCACTGTTGGGAGGGGCTCATGTTTTTGGTGTATGCACAGTTTGCCACAGCCTCCTCCTACAGAGGAAGTAATTACCCTGCACACATTAATCTGAAGAGATGAGCATCAAGTGATTTTTACACCGCGCAGTAAAAAGTTAAAGGATGGGGCTTGAGAAATCTAACCACTCAAATTCATAGACAGAGCTATGGATGCAAGGATTCACCATCCATTATATATCAAAATTATAGTTTTAACCATGTTTTAAGGCTATATGGCATTTGTATTTACTTTGTTGACAAACAGTGGGAGTAAAACATGTTTATAGTTTGGGTTTTGATGGGGTACGACAGTTGAACTTAGGTCATGAGACATTTATAAGTTAAATTCTTCAAGAATCATTGGGCATATATAATTCACACTGTGTGTACAAAACATTAAGAAAACCTGCTCTTTTCATGACTAACTGACCAGGTGCATCCAGTTGAAACATATGATCCCTTATTGATCAGTGTAGATGAAGGAGAAGAGGATTTTTATGCCTTGAGACAATTGAGACTAATTGTGTGTGCCATTATAAGGGTGATTAGGCAAGACAAAAGATTTAAGTGCCTTTGAGCAGGGTATGGTAGTAGGTGCCAGGCTCACCGGTTTGTGTCAAGAACTGCAACACTGCTGGGTTTTTCAATAGTTTCCTGTGTGTATCAAGAATGGTTCACCACCAAAAGGACATCCAGCCAACTTGACAACTGTGGAAAACATTGGCATGAACACGGGACAGTATCCCGGTGGAATGCTTTCGACACCTTGGATATTTCATGTTCTGAGGGCAAAAAAAGGTGGGTGGGTGCAAGTCAATATTAGGAAGGTGTTTGTAATGTTTTGTACACTCAGTGTATAAGTCTAAAATGTATGTAGAAACTGCTGATTGCCCCTTTAACTGAAGGAAGCATTGCGTGAAAGACGGAGGATAGCATAATTCAACCAGACAGGAAGAGAAGATCCGCCTCAAGCATTTCAGCTATTAAAGTGAAAGTGTGACTGCCAAGCTCAAGATTCACTACACCTTGGACCATGTAGCACATGTTGTATGAGACGATAAGCACACCCTCACTGTATATGAGACATTTGACTTCACCACCACCCCCACTAGCAGGTGTTTATGTAAGTTGAAGTACAGTACAGCTACAGGCCTATGCTTCCTCACAGAGACACCTAAAGAATTCAGGCTACTACTTCACTACACCCAAGTCTCTGCTCTCCATTCTCCGAGCTAATGCCCACTCTGCAGCCAGCCACAATCACCAAGGGTCAGACAGCCAGAAAAAAATATGTTGAGTCCTTGGAACTGACAGGTACCATTTCATTGTAGTGTAGCACGGTATACCGAGCTTTCAGTCGTTTTTCAATACTAGAAAATGAAAGTTTGTTACTAGAATTTGTTACTTTTGGTACTTCTGTCAGTGTCAAATGTGCCTAACGTCATCTACTGATTGAGAGAGGATCAAGTATGTCTATCAGGGCAGCCGATGTCCCCTAACAGCGAGAGAGCAACCGCCCTGATCCACTTACTCTTTGCTAGCTCTAGCCTGGCCTGAGGAACCACTGCACTCAATAGCATTACAGGCTAAAACACTTGCAAGAAGATACCGGTAGCTTCCGAGAAGCGCAGCGGTCTAAGGCACTGCATCTCAGTGCTAGAGGCGTCACTACAGACCCTGGTTCGATTCCAGTCTGTATCACAACCGGACGTGATTGGGAGTCCCGTAAGGCAGCGCACAAATGGCCCAGCGTCGTCCGGGTTAGGGTTTGGCTGGGGTAGGTCTTCATTGTAAATAAGAATTTGTTCTTAACTAACTTGCCAAGTTAAATGACAAAATTAGTTGGTGATGGGATTTCAGATCGAAAGTTGAGGGACAAAAATCAAACTTTATCCCCATTATCTGATAGGTGGGGTAGTAGATGCAGAGTCTCGCTTATGGCTCAGCTCAGGCGCTGACATATACACATCATTTACACACACAGTGAGAGAGGTCAGCTCAGACAGATTCAGCTTAGAGGCGCCCAGCTCATAAGCTCCATTAGCTGCAGATTAGAATGGAAAACGAATGTGTTTATACAACAAAATGTCAGTGCATCGAATCGTATCGTTTCGTTCCTCTAATAAAACAGAGTCGTTTAAAACTAAAACATATTGTTCCTGTATCGTATTGGAGCCCATGTATGTACTGAATCGTCAAGAAAGGAAAAGTTGCACATCCCTAAGATTTACCACTCAAATAAATGATTAGCGTTATGTAGTTAAAAAATTGTTTTAACCAAAACTCTTTGTAATGCAATGATATTGAACTCAAAAGATCTGTCTGGATCAAGTGACATTACTTGACTCTGGCTGATACGCCTTCTTTATTTGTTGAGTATCAAAGACAAAATTCTGGTATCGTGACAACACTACTGCACTGTGTTATTGTCAGCTTACAACAAACAACTTCATCCTCGCTTACCTCTGCAGAGGAAATACAGCCTTACAGCAGAGGACACACTCATGGCTTACCATGAGTACAGCATGTCTACAGAGGATTGCATGATCACAATATGAGATAAGGGGGTTGGAAATATGTTGTGTGAAGTGGCTGTTTATGTGATATCTAAAACAGGTGTGCAGTGCAGGCACATTGACCTGTTGAATAGGACAGGGCTAAGTTGAGGTCAAACCCCTCACTGCAAATATGGGGGGGGGGGGGGGGGGGGGGTGGTAACCTTTCAAAACAAGCCATTTGACCTAATGGCCTCTGATGATATAGTGGCATGATGGCATTTTCACTTCACATTTAGGCTACTACAGTCGATATGGTACCCTTCCCCAGATCTGTGCCTTGACACAATCCTGTCTCAGCACTCTACTGACAATTTCTTCGGCCTTGGATTTGCTCTGACAGGCACTGTCAACTGTGGGACCTTGTATAGACTGGTGTGTGTGCACCTTTCCAAATCATGTCCAATCAATTGAATTCACCACAGGTAGACTCAAATCAAGTTGTATAAACATCTCAAGGATAATCAATGGAAACAGGATTCATCCATGTCAGAATAAGGCTGTAACGTAACAAACATTGGAAAAGGGGAAGGGGTCTGAATAGTTTCCGAATGCACTGTATGTAAAATCCCAATAGAGAATACCAACTAAATGCTAAAGAGCGCATTGTAAACATGTTGTAGTTTCTGAACTAAACAAGTAACTCAAAAATACTACTCACTAATTTTGCTGCACACACAAAACAAATATTTGCCAGCAAGGCTCTTGGTCCAGGATGGGATTCTCTGCTGCTACCAAGCTAATGCTTGATTTTGGAATAAGCTAACCACTTAGCTAGATAGCTAGCTAGCTACTAAATTTGCACACCAAATGCACAACTGCAGACATTTCGCACATTTTAGACTTAACATACGTTATAAGATATCTAGCTGGCAAACATTTAGTTCTGAATTCCATACTGTAATCAGATCCCCTGGCGCATGCTGCACAACAGTGAGTGACTCACAAGGCTCCGATCTCTCGTCGTAGTTTGCTTGTAAACAAACACCATGTGACACGTGACTGGGGACTACCGTAAACTTCATAAAAATGTGACAGGTTAACTATATTACGCAATGTTCTTTATCTCCTATAGTATTGCACAAGTTGACTGCAGGTATTTACTTCAAAAGTATCTACAAATATTAAAATGTATTTAAAAAAAACTAATAAATAGTTTCAACAGTATTGAAAAACCATCCCGTGGCTTTTTCCAAATACCCTGACATATGGTATACTGCCCAAGCCTAATTCGTGACATGCACAATGGCTTGGGACTGTTGTGGATGTGCTCTCTAAACCAGAGCAAAAGGACAGTGCATTTACAGAATACAGAATACAGGGAGGGCCCTTATCAATTCAACAGCAACCAGGTTTGATTTGAATTTCAGTCTAACCTTTGTTAGGGGACCTCTACCTTCAAGTGAAGGTGTGGGACATTCCACTGTGTAAATTATTACAGTGAAGCCACCTGTAAATAGGCTAAATTATAACCTTGTGCAGGTGAGAGCTTAAATTTAAAAAATAAACACTGGTTTGAGGGACAAAAAAAAAAAACTCTTAAAATGGCAAATAATTATTCAGCTACTATTCTCTACCGAGAACCTTGGAGGGAAAGATTTAGTCCTTGCCATAACTTTGCTGACTAAGAAGCTAGTAAAAAAAAGCATTAGGGAGAAAGGATGTTAACTTTGACTAGAGGGGAAGCCACCCCCCAGTGTTGTGGGGCTAGGCTACATAAAACCTCTGAATCGATTTAATGGAACAGGCGATGTATCATGGGATTCGATTTGAATTGACAAAAATCATTGAATGATTGTCAAGGACAAAGTGCCTGACCCAAATGAACTTGGCTTAAACCTGAGGTCACCACCCTTTAACTTCAGCTGCCTCTCAGGCCAAAAGTTGACACGCTATATATGATCAAAGTACCTTTTTGTCTTAACATTATTTCTTAGGCTAGGCCTATAGGTTGACAACATAATTTCAACCTCTACAATTTCCAGTATAGGCAGCGTGGGAGCTTTAGTAAGTCTATGCATTAGCTCAGACCGCTCACAGGGTTGTAAAATCACCATGGAGATCAAGAGTCCGACTGACACGTCTCTTTCCAACCGAGTTGTAGTAGAGGTCAAAGGGCACTGTGTCATGTGGTTGATCCTTAAGCTCTCTGCTTCTATGTTTGTGAAGTTGTTGCTACTCATACCACTCACTCAGAAAGCTATGATCGCTCCCTCAGCAGCAGCATTCACTACAGATTGATGTTTAAAGTGAAGAAAAAAAAGGGTAGCTGAGCTCCATATGGGGTTTGAGTATGAACACATGATATTTTCTGATGACATGTGAATGGCTGCTCTTCCAAACGCTTTCCAGGTTTTTAGTAGCGCTCGTTAAACTCAACCATGGTGTCTGTAGGAGCAGAAACTGCGACGATTTATCTACACAGGAATGCACCATAACAACATCTGTTACACTCATTAAGATGTGCTTATGCGTTCATCATATTCACTTCTGGGACATTTTAATACAAAAGGTAGCAAAGAACGGTAAAAAGGTTGAGTGGTAAGGCTTGCAGTTAGCCACGTTAAAATAAAACTGTCTGTTAATAGCAAGAAAAAAACTAGGCTACTCACGGCCCATCTTGCTAACTGTTTGTTTACCTTCATGTGGATAAAAGTGAAGTTGTCACAAGTGAAATCCTCTCAATGAGACAAAAGAGAATAAATCAGAAGTAAAAAGGCCCTGCAAAAGTGAGTCTGAATTGTGCCTTTTCAAAAACGCCAGATTGGAGGCAGGCACAACAAACACAGAAGTGAAATGCTTACATAATATGAAAAACCCTCCTGTTGCGACAGGAAACTATTTACTATTACATTATAGGCCTTTCTGTGACAGAACTACTTCCTGGTGAGAAAGATAAGCACAATTGACATACACTACACCGATAACTAGCAAGCTAAGCAATACCTGTGAGCTACTAAAGCGAAGGCAACCTATTTGTTTCAGAGTGGGAAGTATTCTAGTGTATTTAATCTGCATCCATTTATAAACGGAGCCATATTGGATTACAGGAACCAGAGCAACATCCTGTACCGGTGCGGCAGAGCAGCAAGTTGCCTGAGGCTGGGAGGAGTCCTCCTGGGCAAGTCAAATGCATTTAGCCTCACCTAGGCCTAGCTGGTAGAAAACTGGTTTTACACCATTAAGCTAAAAAAACAAAAACAAGGGATAAAACCACTGTCAAGCAACTTATTGTAGGTGCTTCTTTTCAGATGCACATTTTATGCTTTGCCTCTGACCACATGAAACTACACAAGGGGGGAAAAAATGACAGCACCTTCATTCAATAGGCAATGGCCTATTGACACACTTGCACAATGTTGTCCTTTTGCCCTAAGCCATCTAGGCTACTCTACAGTTATGAGTGAGCAGCATCAGGCACTGGGTAGTCGTGTGTGTTTCGTACCAGAGCAAAAGCAACTGCTAGATTGCTCAATAGCTCTAATTTTGACATAATTGTACAAGGCTGATGCTCTGACCAGGTGAAAAACTAGCTAACTGATGTCGTAATCGCAATTTCTTAATCTTGGTCCTGGCAACTGAAAGAGTTGCATATTTTAGCTTTAGCACTACACAACGGATTCAAATCCTCAAAGCTTGATGAGTTAATCATTTGAATCAGTTGTGTAGTGCGAAGGCAAAAATATGCCATAAGCAGATGCATTTAGCCAAAGCGACTTGCAGTACGCATGCATATATTTACGTAAGGTTGGTCCCGGGAATCGAAACCCACTATTCTGCTCTACAAACCGAGCAAGGAATTTTTTATTTTTTTAAAGTACACACCTTTGCCTCCCCGGGACGAGGATAAAGTACATTTAATGATAGCTGAGCTGTCATTGTGGTGGTGTTCTGCATTCAAGTTTCTACAAGTTTAAATGGTGATTGATATTTGTCATGATTACTAGTTGGGTAGCTAGCTAAGTGAGTTGAACCTATTTATGGCCATTGTAAGCTCTCCAGCTACTTAAGTACTGGATGTGGTGATAAACAAAACGGCTAGCTATCTAAATTCTGTCTAATTAACTAGCCCAATAATGGACTAAAGGAGCCTAGCGTTAATCTCTATTGCATTCCAGTGCCCTCTGCCACCTGGACAAGAGGAACACCTATGTGAGAATGCTGTTTATTGACTACATCTCAGCATTCCAACACCATAGTGCCCTCCAAGCTCATCAATAAGCTCAGGACCCTGGGACTGAACACATCCCTCTGCAACTGGATCCTGGACTTCCTGGCGGGCCGCTCCCAGGTGGTGAGGGTAGGCAATAACACATCCAGCACGCTGACCTTCAACATGGAGGCCCCTCGGGGGTGCATGCTTAGTCCCCTCCTGATTCCATGCACAACTCCAACACCATCTTTAAGTTTGCTGATGACACAAAGGTGGTAGGCCTGATCACCAACGATGATGAGACAGCCTAAAGGGAGGTGGTCAGTGACCTGGCAGTGTGGTGCCAGGACAACAACCTCTCCCTCAACGTCAGCAAGACAAAGTAGCTGATTGTGGACTACAGGAAACAGAGGGTCAAGTGGGTTGAGAGCTTCAAGTTCCTCGGTGTCCACATTACTAAGGAACTATCATGGTCCAAACAGTCAAGAAGAAGGTGCAACAATGCCTCTTAGAATGCACGACAACGCCTCTTGCCCCTCAGGAGGCTGAAAAGATTTGGCAATAGGTTCATGATGATACCAGTATCGCAAAAGGCGTTGGCAAGGAAACAAAACACAAAGCAGATTCAACTTCTTTAGGAAAACATACATAATGTTGGAAACAAACAACAGTCATCCAGAGACACATTGATTTATACTGAACTAAAATACTACATGTAAAGTGTTGTTCCCATGTTTCATGAACTGAAATTAAAAGATCCCTGGACCTCCACATCCGGCTTCTTCCACTGCGGGATTGACCTGGACAGCTGATGAAACTGAGGAGTATTTCTGACTGTAATAAAGCCCTTTGTGGAGAAAACACATTCCCAGGCCCAGCCATGGCTGCCCAGTCATATGAAATCCATAGATTAGGGCCTAATGAATTTATTTCAATTAACTGATTTCCTTATATTAACTGTAAATCAGTAAAATTATTGAAATTGTTGCATATTGCATTTATATTTTTGTTCAGTATATTTTCCAACATATAGCACACATTATTTTACATACATCAGGTTTTTAAAGGAACAAAGAGTTGTTTACTTCGCATTTTTATTTTTGACATTGAAAAAAATGTTCTGATCACAACAGCCCTATTTGGCATGGGCCCTCAGATCCTCAAAAGGTTATACAGCTGCACTATTGAAAGGATCTTGAATGGTTGCACCACTTGGTATGGCAACTGCATGGCATCCAACCACAAGGTGTTAATGGTAGTGCGTACGGCCCAGTACATCACTGGGGACAAGCTCCCTGCCATCAGGACCTCTATACTAGTCAGTGTCCTTAAATTTTTTTAAAAACCTAAAATTGTCAGACTCCAGCCACCCAGGTCATAGACTGTTCGCTCTGCTACTGCACACCAAGCAGTACAGATGCACCAAGTCTGGAACCAAAATGACCCTGAACTGCTTCTACCCCCAAGCCATAAGACTAGTAAATAGTTAACCAAATAGCTACCCTGACTATCTGCATAATTTCACAGATTAAACACACACACCTACTTACTATACAATGTTTAACCGGTTTTAACACAGTTGCGCCCGACAGTATTTTTCAGCGACAAGATGTTTGTTGCGTCTGTCTTTTGTTTACACACGTGTCAGTGATGCAGATAGCTAATTAGCTAGTCCACTGTCTTCCATAAACTAGTGATGTTACGTTTAATACCGGTGCTCCGAGGCAATCACTAAGCAGTTTATTTTTAAGCAGTGTGCCGATGCTTTGTATCGCTTTATCAAAGGCACGTGATCAATGACATTCGAAGCTTCGTATCGTCTAACAAAATCTTATTTTTATTTATTTAATTAGGCCAGTAAGAACAAATTCTTACTTACAAAGATGGCCTACCGGGGAACAGTGGGCAGAACAACAGATTTTTACCTTGTCAGCTCAGGGATTCGACCCAGCAACCTTTCGGTTACTGGCCCAAAGCTCTAACCACTAGGCTACCTGGCGCCAAACACCTGATTGGCTAGGTATCATCTTCGGAAGAAGACAAAAAGGCTACACTGTGCATGTGGGATGTCATCTATAATAATTTGGCTGTGCTAAATTGTTTTGACTACCAGGTGCCACTAGTGTACACAGTGTTGATCAAAGCCTCGAGTAATGAACCTATTTGACACAATTGGCTGGAAATATGCAATGCTTCAGGAAGCTTCGTTTCCCCATCACTGCTGAAAACAAGGGTTGTATAACATAGAAATATGTCTCTGTGGGTACCCTAACCCTATAAAAAGGTCATAATCGTTTTATTTTTTTTGCAGTGGTGTAAAGTACTTACAGTTGAATTTGGAAGTTTACATAAACTAATGACTCCAACCTAAGTGTTTCAACCACTCCACAAATGTCTTGTTAACAAACTATAGTTTTGGCAAGGAGGTTAAGACATCTACTTTGTGCATGACACAAGTAATTTTCCCAACAATTGTTTACAGAGATGATTTCACTTATAATTCACTGTATCACAATTCCAGTGGGTCAGAAGTTTACATGCACTAAGTTGACTGTGCTTTTAAACAGCTTGGAAAATACCAGAAAATGTCATGGCTTTAGAAACTTCTGATTGACTCAAATTATGTCAATTAGCCTATTGGAGGTGTACCTGTGGATGTATTTCAAGTCCTACCTTCAAACTCAGTGCCTCTTCTCTTGACATCATGGGAAAATCAAAAGAAATCAGCCAAGGTTCGTCCTTGGGAGCAATTTCCAAACGCCTGAAAGTACCACGTTCATCTGTACAAACAATAGTATGCAAGTATAAACACCACGGGACCACGCAGCCGTCATACCGCTCAGGAAGGAGACGCATTCTGTCTCCTAGAGATGAACGTACTTTTGTGTGAAAAGTGCAAATCAATCCCAGAACAACAGCAAAGGATATTGTGAAGATGCTGGAGGAAACAGGTGCAAAAGTATCTATACCCACAGTAAAACGAGTCCTATATCGAAATAACCTGGAAGGCAGCTCAGCAAGGAAGAAGCCACTGCTCCAAATCCGCCATAAAAAAAAGCCAGACTACGGTTTGCAACTGCACATGGGGACAAAGATCGTACTTTTTGGAGAAATGTCCTCTGGTCTGATGAAACAAAAATAGAACTGTTTGGCCATAATGTCCATCATTATGTTTGGAGGGAAAGGGGAGGCTTGCAAGCCGAAGAACACTATCCCAACCGTTAAGCAGAGGGGGTGGCTGCATCATGTTGTGGGGGTGCTTTGCTGCAGGAGGGACTGGTACACTTCACAAAATAGATGGCATCATGAGGTAGGAAAAGTATGTGGATATATTGAAGCATCATCTCAAGACATCAGTCAGGAAGTTAAAGCTTGGTAGCAAATGGGTGTTCCAAATGGACAATGACCCCAAACATACTTCCAAAGTTGTGGCAAAATGGCTTAAGGATTCACAAAGCCCTGATCTCAATCCTATAGAAAATCTGTGGGCAGAACTGAAAATGCATGTGCAAGCAAGGAGGCCGACAAACCTGACCCAGTTACACTAGCTGTCAGGAGGAATGGACCAAAATTCACCCAATTTATTGTGGGAAGCTTGTGGAAGGCTACCCGAAACATTTGACCCAAGTTAAACAATTTAAAGACAATGCTACCAAATACTAATTGAGTGTATGTAAACTTCTGACCACTGGGAATGTCATGAAAGAAATAAAAGCTGAAATAAATCCGCTCTACTATTATTCTGACATTTCACAATCTTAAAATAAAGTGGTGATCCTAACTGACCTAAAACAGGGAATTTTTACTTGGATTAAATGTCAGGAATTGTGAAAACCTGAGGTTAAATGTATTTGGCTAAGGTGTATGTAAACTTCCATCTTCTACTGTAAGTAAAAATACTTTAACCCTCCTGTTGTGTTTGTTTCATGTTAATTAATTATGTGTTCTCGGTACAAAATGACCACCCCATGATGGCTGATTATAAATCCATAATACATATTGTCACCTAATGTTGTGTTAGATCTTTTTATCAACTTAAGTTCATGTGAACATTACAAGTTTGAACTTCTATTTGCTATTTATAGCCTTTAGGCTTATACAACTTGTTGAGTTTAAAAAAAAGCATAATTTATGGATTATTTTGACTATAACAAATACTCAGATGAAACATAGTGCCATTTATCACAGACTACTTTTGTGTCAGTTTATCAAGGACTCTCTCCTCACCAGTGTCATGATCAAGAGCCTCACATACAGTATATTGTTTGGTCATTGTGCTGCCACAGAATGAATTGTGAGCAAGGCCTCAAAAAAGCTTTTACATACCAGAGCTGCAAGAAAAGTTCTTTATATTATTGAAACAATGTTGCGATTGTTTGTGAGAATGCCAACAGGTGATTCTATTGGGGAAAGGTTCCATGGGGGTTGCCATGGAAGCCAAGAAGGGGAGTGAGGTGTGTGTGTGCACAAACACACATGCATGTGGGGGTCTGGGAGAGGAAGTGTCCATCTGATGAATGGGCATGTGCCTGAACTCAATTTTATCTGTACTTCTGTACTTTTCTGTTTATATGTTTTAAAAATATTGTTGTTACTTCACTACGTTCCTAAAGAAAATATTGTACCTTTTACTCCATACATTTCCCTGCTAACCAAAAGTACTTGTTACATTTTGCCAAGAAAATGGTTCAATTGACACACTTAACAAGAGAACATCCCTGTTCATCCCTACCGTCTTTGATCTGGTATATTTTGGCAATTCCAATTACTTTTGATAGCTCCTTAAGTATATTTAAAACCAAATACTTTTACTCAAGTAGTATTTGACTGTGTGACTTATATTTTACTTGAGTCATTTTCTATTAAGGTATCTTTATGTTTATTCAAGAATGAAAATGGAGTACTTTTTCCCACCTACTGATATGAAAGATGCGTTCCTTGTATTTTCAAAACCCAAAACCCTACCGTTAACGTTTAGAACAAGCGTCGGGGCTCTTAAACAAAACACCCCCAGTCGATATAATATCGTCAATGGGCGCTAAAGAAGGTAGTTAGCTAACGACGTCTATGGTGTACTGGTTAACTAGCTAACATTAGCTACTAAAGATTACTCGCGTGGTTAACTTGGCCAACGTTATCTCAAAATAATTCAGAATTGGTGTAGCGCTAGCTAGATCAACTTATTTAGTTAGTTGCTAGCTACGTTCATTAGCCACAATGTTAATGCAAAGGCTAGCTAAATCCTCCATTCGGTCCCGTTTCCAACTTACTAGCTAACTTAGCTGCTGTAGTGTTAGCGCAGTGCAGTGGACAAGTGGTGAGTTAACGTTAGTTAGCTACAGTAGCTGTGACTGACTAAGAATATAACACAAATAGTGAGATATCATTCCAACAAAGCACATACCCGACTTTAACTTCGACCAGCAATTTACACGTAACTTGTAGCTTCGTTTAATGAAATTCCACACTTGTCAGTCGCCCTCTACCTTGCTGTCCGCGGGTAGCGGCTCACTCATTGCCTTGAAAGTAATAACAATATGGCTACAGGGAGTAGTGGCGTCACTTCACTTGTTCAAAAAATATGGGAGTGAGTGCAAGGCTGGGTTGGGCTGGACTGGGACGTGCAGTCATAAACATGAACGGGCCAGGGATAAGTGGCTCACTGGTTTACCATGTGTTTTGGTCTTTTTTTTCTTCATAATTTGTTTCAGGATTGGTCAACAGGCCCTGTTATGAAGAAGGCACGCTACTCCCCTAGTAAACTGGGATCCAACAATAGTAGAGAAGATAACTGTCTGGACTCCCTACTGAGTGAATACTCAGATCATGTTCCACTGCTTGGATATTTTTGACTCCTGACAGATCATACAATGCCTGATAGGTATTTATCAGCTAACCACATATAGGTTGCGTTCCCCTGCTCAGACGTTGCAATCAATGGTTGCGTATCACGTCATTGACTGACAGATTGCTATAACATATAATGTGGTTAGCCAGTACTAAAAATACACTCTATATAGAAAAGTATGTATTATCCAAATTAGTGGATTCGGCTATTTCAGAAACATGTATAACATCGACCACACAGCATGCAATCTACATTGACAAACATTGGCAGTAGAAAGGCCTTACTAAATAACTCAGTGACTTTCAATGTGTCACCATCATAGAATGCCGCCTTTCCAACAAGTCAGTTCATCAAATTTCTGCCCTGCTAGAGCTGCCCCGATCAACTGAAAGTGCTGTTATTGCTAGAAGGAAATGTCTAGGAAGTGAAGTGGTAGACCACACAAGCTCACAGAACGGGACCACCTAGAGCTGAAGTGCGTAGCGTGCAAAAATCGTCTGTCCTCGGTTGCAACACTCACTACCGAGTTCCAAACTGCCTCTGGAAGCAACATCAGCACAATAATTGTTCATCAGGTGCTTGATGAAATGGGTTTCCATGGCTGAGCAGCCGCACACAAGCCTAAGATCACCATGCGCAATGCCAAGCGTCACCTGGAGTTGTGTAAAGCTCGCCATCATTGGAGTCTGGAGCAGTGCAAACTCGTTCTCTGAAGTGATATATCACACTTCACCATCTAGCAGTCCAAATCTGGGTTTGGCGGATACCAGGAGAACGCTACCTCCCCAAATGGATTGTGCCAACTGTAAAGTTTGGTGGAGGAGGAATAATGGTCTGGGGCTGTTTTTCATGGTTTGGGCTAGGCCCCTTAGTTCCAGTGAAGGGAAATCTTAACGCTACAGCATACAATTACATTCTTGACGATTCTGTGCTTCCAACTTTGTGACAACAGTTTGGGGAAGGCCCTTTTCTTTTTCAGCATCACAATTCCACCGTGCACAAAGCGAGGTCCATACAGATTAAGCTAGTTTTTTTTCCAAAGTTGGAAGTCTTGAGATTTCCGAGTTCCCAGTTGTTTTGAACGCAGCATTAACTCAGGAACGGACTAACATACATCACTTTCCCGTCAAGTCCATCTGCTTTCTCTTCTATACTGAACAAAAATATAAATGCAACATGCAAGAATTTCAAATATTTTACAGTTACAGTTCATTTAAGGAAATATGTAAATTTAAATAAATTCATTAGGCCCTAATTTATGGAATTCACATGACTGGGCAGGGGTGCAGATATGGGTTGGCCTGGGAGAGCATCGGCTCACCCACTTGGCAGCCAGGCCCACACACTGGGGAGCCAGGCCCAGCCAATCAGAATGAGTTTACCCCACAAAAGGGCTTTATTACAGACAGAAATACTCCTCAGCACCCCAACAACCCCTCTCAGACGATCCAACAGGTGAAGAAGTCGGATGTGGAGGTTCTGGGCTGGCGCGGTTACACGTGGTCTGCGATTGTGAGGTTGGTTGGACATACTGCCAAATTCTCTAAAACAACATTGAAGGTGGCTTATGGTAGAGAAATTAACATTAAATTATCTGGCTACAGCTCTGGTGGACATTCCTGCAGTTAGCATGCCAATGGAGTGCTCCCTCAACTTGAGACATCTGTGGCATTGTGTTGCGTGACAAAACTGCACATTTTAGAGTGGCCATTTATTGTCCCCTGCACAAGGTGTTACCTGTGTAATGATAATGCCGTTTAATCAGCTTCTTGATATGCCACACCTGTCAGGTGGATGGATCACCTTGGCAAAGGAGAAATTCTCACTAACAGGGATATAAACAAATTTGTGCACAACATTTGAGAGAATTAAGCTTTTTTTGTGTATGGAACATTTCTGGGATTTTTCATTTCATGAAACATGGGACCAATACTTTACATGTTTGCATTTATATTTTTGCATAGTGTAGTTAATTAAGAGGATCAGGCGAATGTCACATCCTTGCTCCTCTCTAATCCTTATCCTCCAATGCCTAGATCTTTAAATAAGGAACACACTCTTAATAGAGGTGAATCTAGCCTGGAGGATCATGTAAGCATGGACAACCATCTAGTACACACAGACATAGCACTAGTAGGTCAGGGATATCCAAGAACACTCAAAACATGAGTGCACCTGAATGTTTCACACTTTTATAAGGAGCATATTCCTTTGTCTCTAGCAGCTGATTTTGACCCAGGCTAGGAGTTAGAGCATAGAGCCAGGCTAGGAGTTAGAGCACAATGATAATTCACTGATTATCATCTGAACTACTTTGACTGATCATGAACACACACAACAGGTTAAATTGTAGTCCAAAAAACATAGTGTGTAGAGTCTGTTCAAATGGAGTGTGTACTCTGGTGACTACAAGGAAAAGACTCCTCTGGGCAAGTTCAAAAAAACTAATTGAGAAATAAACATTCTTCTCAGCTAGAGTGTCCTCAAGGAGATTTAGTTCAATCCCAGCTTTATCCTCTAGACCCGTCATACTTATCTCTGGACCTTGAAGCCAGTTCCACTGCATTTATTCATTGTTCCCCTCTAATCAGGGACTGATTTAGACCTGAGACACCAGGTGTCTGCAATTAATTATCAGGTGGAACAGAAAACCAGCAGGAAGTGAATATCTTTGCTCTAGACTCTTTGTCTCTCCAGGTAGCAACTAATGTACATTTAGGGAATTTTCACAAAGTACCTTTTTTTTTTTACCAAACCATGTTTTTGTATTTTCTAAAACCCTTGTATTTTTTTAAATCTTATCTCCATGATAAGTGATAAGACTTCTCAAGTTTTCTCTTTTTGACGTTCCACATGTGTTTTGGGCCCTGTTGTTGTTCATGGTTGTCATGCTCTGACCATAGAGAGCCCTTGTTTCTCTATGGTGTAGTAGGTCGGGGTGTGACTGGGGGTATTCTAGTTTATTATTTATATGTGGTGTTCTAGTTTATTTTACTATGTTGATGATTTGTATGATTCCCAATTAGAGGCTAGAGCTGGTTAGAGCTGGTAATCGTTGTCTCTAATTGGGGATCATATTTATGTAGCATTTTTCCCACCTGTGTTTGTGGGATATTATTTGGTGTTTTGTGCATCATGTAGTCACGGTTCGTTGTTAGTTTATTGATGTATTTGTTTTGTTCTTGCTAAGTTTCACTTTATAATAAATATGTGGAACTCAACATCTGCTGCGCCTTGGTCCGTCTATCCTATCACTGTTAATTGCTTTCTTACTTGGTTCAGATTCCCATTAGAAAATGTCAGGTGTCCAAGGCAATTTATTAACATTGCTCTAGCTTAATTTACCCCCTGTGCTCGCCTGGACGTGGGTCACTCAGCACTGTCCAGTCTCTCTGCTAATGGGAATCTCAGCAGGGATAACTCCTGTGCATCGCCACCCCCACCAGGGTTCATATCACAGAGCTGTCGTCACCTCCGCCAGGTGGCTCATGCCCCTATCCTGTCGTGCATCCCATTACACTTCTGTCCCTGTCTGAAACAGGTGAGCCTGTCTGCGTTGGTGTGTCTCCCTGTGTCATCTCCAGACTGTCTCCCTGGCTCATTGTCGAGGAAGTGCTCCTCTCAGTGACTGAGGCTGTGATGGAATGGCTGACGCAGCCTAATTGACCTGAAAAGTGTCAGTGCTACTGCCCTGATTGAAAGGTAGCTGTGTTTGCCAACTGGAGGAAATAGGACAAGGGAGGGCGATGGTCAAGGAACACATATTGTGAATTAAATGTTTTTTCTATGAATTGTATGGAATTTGAGACCCTTTTCCAGGATTTTCATAGTTTATATTGTTCAATGGAAACACTCCCATGAAATAATAACTCAGTTCAACTTTCTGATGACGAGGTACGCCCTGCTGAAAAAAAAAAAAAAAAAACATTTCAAGCTGGTTCATGCTGGTTTAAGCTGGTATATCTGGTCTGACCAGCATGGTCTAGCACAGGGATGGGCAACTGGCCCCCCTTTTGTAGGCCCGCGGATCTATTTCCACACAATGCTAATTATTTTTCAACTTAGTTAGAATAGTAGAATAGACAGGGTGCAATTTCTAAATTTGAATGTGCATCAGCAGTTTTTCTCTTGTCAGTCACTGACAGTCACTCAATTAGCCCATGTCAGCTAACATGTTTTAGTTGGCTAGACTAACTTACTCATCTATCTAAACCTGTAGTAATCAGGGTCGAATTATTGATCGGGGGGCCGATATTGATTTTGTTAGAGAAACAAAATTTCACATAGGTCCCCCAAAAGGCTGCATGTGTGAGTATGGATGTGGGTACGCAGACCCGCAAGCCACTGCGGCCTCTCATGAGTTCAGATTTTTGGTGGCCCCCACCCCCATCAAAGTTGCCCACCCCTTGTCTGGTTAGGCTGGCCAACTAGCTGCTCAAGCTGATGATGCTGGTGAGCAGCTCAAGCTGATGATGCTGGTGAGCAGCTCATGCTGGTATGCTGGTGACCAGTTTATTCTGGTGACCAAGCTGGTGTATGCTGGTCCAGCATGGTCTAGCTAGCTGGTCAAGCTAGTCAGGTAAAACCACAGCCATCATTATCATATTTCCCAGCAAGCTCTATTGAAGTTTGATTTTTGTTATTGCATGTACATTGATCGATTCATTAATCTTATGCCGCACAAAGATAAAACAATTCTAATCCAATCTGTTAGTTGGATTTATTGCACCTGTTACTGAAATGGTTGTTCCAGTTTAGATTGTTTAGGTAGTATCATGTATTAATCTTTTTACCCTGGCAGTCATTCTGATTGCAGATTGTGGGTGAATAAAAGTTACAATTGTTGGATATCCCCACTCTGGCTGGATTCCAATATGAAGTAAACATTGCTTTGCAAACCAGCATAACATGACTGGCAGACCTGAGGTAGCCACTGTATTATGTACACTTGAGTGTCCAAAACATTAAGAACTACTGCTCTTTCCATGACATAAACTGACCAGGTGAATCCAGGTGAAAGCTATGATCCCTTATTAATGTCACCTGTGTCCAAAACACAGCAAAGGCTAGGCAACTGCAAAAACACAGTGAAGGCTGATGACCAACCTATGCTATTTTCTTTCAGCAGGGCATAAACACAGCCAGCACTGAGAAATATGACTACACAAGGATGACAACATAGTGAAAACATACTTGCCTCAGAGCTACACAATACAGCCAATTACCACTGTACTAAAAACCATGCTTAGCGATTGTTCTCAATCTGTCACTCAAAACCAAACCCACATCTTCAATCCACCTTCCCAAAGCCCCACTCCTACACACCCTCAAGAGCTTGACCGAGCCGAGCTAGACTTAGCTGGGGGATAGGGGAAGCTATAGCGGCAGCGCTGGTCTTTCCGGAGAGAAACGAAAGCCGAACGTCCATGTTATAGACTGCTTAGACAATTACGTTTAATCAGTGTGCAGTATTGTATGATTTTAGTCAGCAAAACCACACCAACCTCTGTCCTTCTACTGGTTTTCATCTAGCAGGGTCAGACCTAGTTTACTTTAGGGAGATGGATGGGGAAACAAAATCAGGTTGCTGCTAAAAAGGGGCCATCAATCTGACGACCCCAACAACACAGGGCAGTGATAGTGGAGTTTTATGACAAATAGGGGTTTTAATAGTCCTGTCTAAATTCCTGAACCTGGCCCCTCACACCATCACAACCAACTGATACTTTCCTCCTCATCTCTCCACTTGATACGATATAAACTGATAGGTTTGTCATCCCAAAATTGTGCAAAGCAAACCTAATATGTCATAAAGACAATTTAAGCATCAATCATTTTATCATCAAGAACATCAGCCAATGGGGTTGAATCTGCCTGTGTAAAAATGTAATTTCTAGTTCTTCCTATAATATTCGACCATGCAGTGCACATACAGTCACACTGACTTCAAGCCCTGTCTGGTCATATCGTCCCGGACTGACTGGGTCTGGTCCTCGTCTCCAAGAGTCATCCAAAAAAGTGGGTTTGAGAATAGCAGTCTGTCATATTTAATTATTTTATGAGAGGAATTATATATGGTATATTTAACCTGGAGCAAAAGATGCAGCCACTGTGTAGGCCTATGTGCTCCCAATAAAGCATATTAATGAATTTTATATCTAATCATTTGAAAATCAATTTAAGGTAAGTGAGTTGTTTCTACCATCTGCAATAATGACTCTTCTATTTTGCGGGGTGCCAGGTAGCCTAGTGGTTAGAGCGTTGGACTAGTAACTGGAAGGTTGCAAGATCAAGTCCCCGAGCTGACAAGGTTATCTGTTGTTCTGCCCCTGAACAAGGCAATTAACCCACCGTTCCTAGGCCGTCATTGAAAATAAGAAATTGTTCTTAATTAGGGCTAGGCACCTTTTTTCTGAATGACATGTTCAAAGTAAACTGCCTGTAGTAGCTCAGGCCCTGAAGCCAGGATATGCATATAATTGGTACCATTGGAAAGAAAACACTTAAGTTGCATTTCGCTACACTCGCATTAACATCTGCTAACCATGTGTATGTGACAAATAAAATTTGATTTGATTTGAAATGTTAAAATAATGTAGGAGAATATAACACAACAGATATGGTAGGAGAAAATCCAAAGAAAAAACAAACAGATTTTTTTGGGGAGAGAGAGACCATCCTCTTAGAAATGCAAGAATAAGAGACAGTACTGTGCAGCCGTCTTCATCAACCTGGCCAAGGCTTTCGACTCTGTCAATCACCATATTCTTATCGGCAGACTCGACAGCCTTGGTTTCTCAAATGACTGCATCGCCTGGTTCACCAACTACTTCTCAGATAGAGTTCAGTGTGTCAAATCGGAGGGACTCTTGTCCGGACCTCTGGCAGTCTCTATGGGGCTACCACAGGGTTCAATTGTCGGGCCGACCCTTTTCTCTGTATATATCAATGATGTCGCTCTTGCTGTGAGTGATTCCTTGATCCACCTCTATGCAGACGACACCATTCTGTATACATTTGGCCATTCTTTGGACACTGTGTTAACAAACCTCCAAACGTGCTTCAATGTCATACAACACTCCTTCCGTGGCCTCCAACTGCTCTTAAACGCTATTACAACTAAATGCATGCTCTTCAACCGATCGCTGCCCTCACCCGACCGCCCGACTAGCATCACTACTCTGGACAGTTCTGACTTAGAATATGTGGACAACTACAAATACCTAGGTATCTGGCTAGACTGTAAACTCTTTTTCCATACTCATATTAAGCATCTCTAATCCAAAATTAAATCTAGAATTGGATTCCTATTTCACAACAAAGCCTCCTTCACTGACGCTGCCAAACATACCCTCGTAAAACTGACTATCCTACCGATTCTCGATTTTCCTGATGTCATTTACAAAATAGCCTCCAACACTCTACTCAGCAAACTGAATGCAGTCCATCACAGTGCCATCCGTTTTGTCACCAAAGCCCTATATACCACCCACCACTGCGACCTGTATGCTCTCGTCGGCTGGCCCTCGCTACATATTCGTCGCCAGACCCACTTGCTCCAGGTCATCTATAAGTCTTTGCTAGGTAAAGCTCTGCCTTATCTCAGCTCACTGGTCACCATAACAACACCCACCAGTAGCACGCGCTCCAGCAGGTATATCTCACTGGTTGTAGTTCTCCTTGCAGTTCTCTGCTGCTAATGACTGGAACGAATTGCAAAAATCGCTGAAGTTGGAGACTTATATCTCCCTCACTAACTTTAAGCATCAGCTATCTGAGCAGCTCACCGATCGCTGCAGCCTCCTTACTCCATTTCCTTACTCCATTTGCACACACTGTATACAGATAGTTCTATTGTTATTGACTGTACTTTTGTTTATCCCATGTGTAACTCTGTGTTGTTGTTGCACTGCTTTGCTTTATCTTGGCCAGGTCGCAGTTGTAAATCTGAGGAGTAGATAGAAATGTATTTTGACAAGTTGAAACAAAGTTAGGGGTAGATTTTCAGATTCCTTTTTCTGCAAGTTGAACGAGTGGATTACTCAAATTGATGGCACCAAATAAACAGACTTTTTGAGATATAAAGAAGGATTTTATCTAACAAAATGACACTACATGTTATATCTGGTACCCTTTGGATGACAAATCAGAGGAAGATTTTCAAAAAGTAAGTTAATATTTAAACGTTATATGTGAATTTTATTAAACCTGTGCCGGTGGAAAAACATTTTGATGTGGGGCGCCATCCTCAAACAATCGCATGGCATGTTTTCGTTGTAATAGCTACTGTAAATCGGACAGTGCAGTTAGATTAACAATAATTTAATATTTCAGCCGATATACTTATATGTACATAAATGTTTAAAATCCATAATATTTATGATTATTTATTTGAATTGCACGCCCTCCAGTTTCACCAGAAGTTGTCCCGCTAGCAGGACTCCTATCCCTAAGAAGTTTTTAACTTTTAACTGTTTTTACTACATTAATATTTTGTCATATTATCAAATATTAGGGTTGCAAGACTTAATTTATGAAATCCACTTCACAAATAATAGCATCTGTATTTACTATTCCAGCTGCTGTCAATACGAAATATGACGTCATCGCTTTACTCTTCGTGGCAGCTCGACGCGAGACATTACAGCGCGTGTCCTGTCCTGGGCTCGTTTACCACAGATGTTCTTGCTGTAACATACAGTTGAAGAGGAGGATAGTCATCATTATTAAAGTAACTTCAGCTCACGGTCTGTTTCTCATATAGACCAATCATGCTGCCGGAGGGAACTGAGCCGACAAACTGTACTCTGTGTTACTGTGCTCTGACCAACAAGATTTTGATGGTCGTTTTTATGGTTATCTTGATTTTTGCTATCTTGTTCGGCAATTCGGTGACTTTAGCCGTACTGTGCGGGACTAAGCACTTTCATACGCCCCAGGGATATCTGAAAACGTCGCTAGCGGTGGCTGACTTGGCGGTAGGGATATTTGTGGTGCCAGTCTCCGTTTACGCAGAGGTGTCGCTTATGTTGAACAACTCCGCGCCAGAATGGATCGTGAACAATTCACAAGCAACGGCTTTTCACCCGTGCAATTTAATTGGCCCCATTTTCGCTGGCTGCACCTTTGTATCCATTACGACTATATTTTTCCTTACTATCGAACGGAGCATCGCAGTTTTGAGACCGTTGCACAAAGAATCAGTCATTACGCGCAAACGGACCACTATCCTCATACTCTTCTCATGGGTGGGGAGTTTCTTTCTGGCAGTGTCTCCGATGATTTTCAGCAATGAAATTGCCCTCGAATATAACCTTTGTAGTAGAATGTGCAATTACGCACTAGGCACCATCGACACGTTTCCTTCCCAGGCATGGAACATTCTCCTGCTCTTTCCCGCGTTTGATTTCACACTCCTTGGTGGAACCGTGGTGATAAATATAATTTCATTGTCTAGCATACGCCAGAACTCAAAGCAGAGAAAACATCTGGCTGAAAGCGAATGCCAAAGCGGCTCCAGACCCACTTTCTCAGATATCAAGGCTGCCAAAACAATAGGGACCTTAACGCTGGCTTTTACCGCATCATTCACCCCCATTGCTGTCTTTGTCGTGGGAAATGTTCTTGGAAACGAATGGTGCAACTTTTCGCTTTTTGCTTTTTGGATACTGACTACGAATAGCTGTTGGAATGTTATAATATACAGCGTGAGAGACCAGAAGTTTAGGCTGCGCGCGCACAAGCTTTTGATTCCTTCCCAAATCAATAATGTCACCAAGACCTCAAAAACTGTGGACATTTTGTCTTAATTTTATTTCGACATATTTGTACATGTCGAAATGACGGACTTATTACATTGTCTTTGGTACCTTTATCATAACGAAAGAAAAGCATCCTACAGAGAAATGCTAGGTTATGGTATCTCTGTGATCGTTGCTTTACGCACACACATGTTCGGGCAGTGATCATCAACTAGGTTCAGCCGCAGGCAGATTTTTTCTTGAACGTATATGGTTAATTGAACGTAATAAAATAAACCGGTGCGCCTGGCAACAACTACCATTACCCGTTCAAAGGCACTTACATTTGTTGTCTTGTCCTTTCACCCTCTGAATGGCACACACACACAATCCATGTCTCAATTGGGGCGGCAGGGTAGCCTAGTGGTTAGAGCGTTGGACTAGTAACCGGAAGGTTGCAAGTTCAAACCCCCGAGCTGAACAAGGCAGTTAACCCACTGTTCTAGGCCGTCATTGAAAATAAGAATTTGTTCTTAACTGACTTGCCTAGTTAAATAAAGGTAAAAAAAAAAAAAATTGTCTTAAGGCTTAAAAATCCTTCTTTAACTAGTCCCTTCCCCTTCATATACACTGATTGAAGTGGATTTAATATAGTGACATCAATAAACTATCATATCTTTCACCTAGATTTACCTGGTCTGTCTATGTCATGGAATGGGGTGTTCTTAATGCTTTTCTACTCATTGTATATCTCTCAGATTTGTTTTTGAATACTTTGGAACATATTCCAAAAATGAAAATCACTTGGAGCTGCTTTGCTGGTGTTTTTACAGTATTTTATGTCCAACAATAAAAAAATCTAATGACATCATAAAAGCATAACACGTTTACAATATGATGGTATAGCAACTGTGTCTTAGGTTATGTCATCTTCAGCGCACACTTAGCCATTTTGTGAAATGATTGTTTTGTCAGCAACACTTGACTGCGTGTAAACTGCGTGTACTACACTTGCTCAAATATGTGGTATTATTGACACAATGTGTTCTCTGACTATTAAAAATAAATGTATTTTTTTGTTACAAATACAATTTAGGAAGCCTGTTCAGATGGGTGGAAGTTGCACTTTCTATTAACACCATAATCACAAGCGGGCGCTACACCTCACCTCATTCTGATAGGCTACTTTGGGGTAGAGCGGCGTGTGAGGGCGCAGAGGGTCAATCTCACCATTAGCAAGAACATGGCAGCATATTAATTTGTTTTGTGCAGCCATTATAGTAGTTGGATATTAAAATGGTAGCCTAAAATGAATAAATATGATGATGAAGATGTGTAATGCGTCTGTCCTGTTGTAGGTGACCTATAGGCAAGCCGTGTCATCATTGTCACTCTGATTACGCACACACCCACTCGTACAACACGTGCGCACTTGCACGCACATACAGGGAGCAAATATTCAAACGTTGTCAGTGGTAATCTTGAGCATATTTGGGATTTTTGTAAACCTGTCTTTAATTTCGTTTTGAGGATTATGGCTCCGCAGAGCTGCAGTCATGAGTTTCTTCTCTGATATCCAGGCTCTTTGTCGCGGCGGCTGACCATTCACATGAGCGCTATCGCGCAATTTAAAATGCTCGTTGCCTCCCACTAGTGCGCCAGCTGTGCGTTTAAAGGTCTCTGTGAATAATAGCTATTGTAAGGAAAGTTGAGGTTATTTGGAGTTTGTGTCAGATTCCCCTCTCTTTAGACCCATTGTAAACAAAGACAGGTTATTTATTAATTGTTTGTACTACACCTGGAGTAAGGAAGAAAGTCACAATAAAAGACCACTCTAAAATGTGCAGTTTTGTCACACAACACAATGCCGCGGGTGTCTCAAGTTTTGAGGGAGCGTGCTATTGGCATGCTGACTGCAGTAATGTCCACCAGAGCTGTTGCTAGATCATTTAATGTTAATTTCTCTATGTCTAGGATCTTTTATTTCACCTCATGAAACATGGGAACAACACTTTACAACTTTACATGTTGCCTTTATATTTTTGGTTACAACGTTATTTTAGAGAATTTGGCAGTACGTCCAGTCGGCCTCACATCCGCTGATCACGTATAACCACGCCAGCTCAGAACCTCCACATCTGGCTTCTTCACCTGCGGGATCGTCTGAGACCAGCCATCCGGACAGCTGATGAAACTGAGGAGTATTTCTGTCTGTAATAAAGCCCTTTTGTGGGGAAAAACTCATTCTGATTGGCTGGGCTTGGCGCAGATCCATTTTCATTACACTCATAACCTCAGAGCAAATGAAAGGAGCACATCCAGTCATAGGGTATTTCCATTTCTTCATTTGACACTCCTAAATGACAAAATACTGTTAGCATTTCAAGGGACTTGGTGTATGTGTCCAGTGCTTATAAAAAACAATGTACTATATTTCCCCATGTTTCTCTCTATTTACTAACGTAATTGCCTCTAGATATGAACATCTGAGAAGCAAGATGCCATGACTAAGGGGTGTATGATGTTTCTGTCTTTCTCAGCAAGTTGTTATGACATTTTAATGATACTGATTCGGTTGCCGCTTTTTTGACGCGTTTGATTTAGCATGCAGTCTCCTTCAGCGTTATTTACAGTATATTTAGCAGACGGTTGTTGTGATTGTCATTTCTATCTTGTAGGCTACATCAAGTCCATAATGTTAACCAAGTGTTTCCAACCAGTAAACCACGCAACAGTAGAACTTCATGAAATTCCCAAGTTCTTTGAATAAACCCATATAACCCTGAGGTTCTTATGTAACATCACAGTAATAACATAGAATAACATCTACAGTAGGTTGCCATGGAAAATAATAGAAGAGGAGAAATTGCTTTAAGAAGTACCTCAAATCTATGGCTAAAAGGATTGTAGTGTTTTTTTCTGTGCATGTGGGAGGGCTTTTCAGGTGGATTAAGAGTTAGTTCTTTACAGCTCCTCAGTAAACATCTATTGTGGGGGAACCAGGGAGTATTAAGTATTTCCCAGAGATACATTTTGTAATCTCCATAAAAACCGAAGGGCTTATTGAATCGAAACCCGGAACAGTGTGTCCAGCAGGATAAGTCAGAAATATAATTCTTATGCTACATAACATAGGATTCATGTATTCATCAAAATATTATTTACAGAAGGAGACCAGATGTTTTAAACTGCGTTCATGTAAACATGTCTAGGGCCTGAGTATGCAGTTTATTTGGACCTGCTTGAAGCAACAGAACTCCTGTGACTGGTATGGGTGATATGTTCATTATCTCTACCTGCCAGCAATTTCAAAGGCTAAAATGTGAATAGTGGACTTGACGAGAGAAAATATAAACTCAGTTCATTCCATGATCTATTCCCAGCATACTCTTCTCTGATGATTTCCCCTCTCTTGTCTCATTATGCAACCCTGCTGAGGGAATGTGGCAGTAAAAAGGTCTTCAATCTGAAGTTGGCATGAACGTATCTAGCATGACTCTGGATCCGTCGTGAACATTCCAATTAGTTAACCAGTCTGCCCCCACGCGCACACACACAGGGCAGAAGCCATCGTGCATCTTTTCAAGTTGGTAAGCATCAGGAGCCTCCCTACTCACCCACCACTTCCTTTGAAGAAGTTGAACAGAACAGCAGGAGTTGTTTACTAGTTACTCCTAACCCCTTGTTCTTCACACTTTATATGACAGGCACTTTCTCAATGTTGGTTTCAGCAGTCACAATAGATCCCACAGAATTAGATAACTGTCCATGTTTCTGGGTGTGACTGGGCATAATGTTCATATACAGAGGTGTCATGCCCAGAAAGGGCACAGGGGTACCTCAGATTTGTCCTGTTTTAATATTTGATTTTTTTAAAGTGTTGTTTTTCTGTAATACTACTAGCTACCTAGCATTTTATGAAGTTGGCTTTAGCTAGCCCAAAATGGAAACCTATCTGCCAACCTCATAACTAGCTACCAAGAAGCCATTTCAGGCTATCAATCAAGTTACCGTAGCTAGCTTGTCCAATTACAGATAACTGACAAAATAAAGGAAACACTAACAAAGTGTTTTAATAGGGTGTTGGGCCACCAGAACAGCTTCAGTGCACTTTGGCATGGATTCTAGAAGTGTCTGGAACTTTATTGGAGGAATGCAACACCATTCTTCCACGAGAAATTCCATCATTTGGTGTTTTGTTGATGGTGGTGGAAAACGCTGTCTCAGGCACCACTCCAGAATCTCCCTTAAGTGTTCAACTGGGTTGAGATCTGGTGACTGAGACCACAATGGCATATGGTTTACATTGTTTTCATGCTCATCAAACCATTCAGTGACCATTTGTGCCCTGTGGATCGAGGCATTGTCATCCTATGGGTACAGAGCCATGGTAGCCAAAATAATAGCAAAAATAATGGCCTGCCCAGCATTTTTATGCATGACCCTAAGCATGATGGGATGTTAATTGCTTAATTAACTCAGGAACCACACATGTGGAAGCACCTGCTTTCAATATATATTGTAACCCTCATTTACTCAAGTGTTTCCATTATTTTGGCAGTTACCTGTATATTGGCTGGCATGCCTGCTGGCAAGGTTGGTAGACTTTTGAAAAGCAAGCAATTACTAAATAAGTACTAGATAAGACTCACATTCCTTTCAATCTTTTACACAGATATTATCAGAGATGCAGAGAAGCATATTAAGTGTCTTAAATAAAAGAAACACCAGTCAGTAGGATACAGACAGCTCAAGAGATAAATGACAAATGGTAGTCACAACAGATACCTTTTTCTTTTACGGTATCTGTGACCAACCGATGCATATCTGTATTCCCAGTCATCTAAAATCCATAGATTAGAGCCTAATGAATTTATATGAACTGTAACTCAGTAAAACAATTTTAATTGTTGCATGTTGCATTTATATTTTTGTTTATTACGGAATGGATCGAGAGCTTGGATGGACCTATATTTCCTGCAATATGGAATTAGTAGGCTTTTGACTAGACAGGGAACCTTGTAGGGTTCAGCACACAATTTTTATTGAACCGAAATATGTTATGCATCACAGCAATTAATTTAGCTTGACAATCCCGTCAAATGCAATTCTGCATTTAGACACTAAATGGTTATATAACGGTAAAATTGGCATCATGTTGATGCATTTAAATTGTACCTCTAGACCACAGGTCAACATCTCCTGGATTAGTGTGCCTATTTTACTTAGAATAACAATTAACATCGTTAACACAAGTCTTTGTGTTAATCGTTGACACAATTTAGCAGTCTTGGAAAGATGAGCAGGTTTCCATAGCAACAGACCATAATACGACCAATTAATGACGCTTGATCATTAGCATTCTAGTTGGGGACTTGATAACTCATACCTGGTTCTCTCCTCCTTTGAAGTATAACAGGACCAGATGCTTTGTACCAGCAGCAGTGCCATACACCAATCGTTCTAGGTTCACACAGTTCAGTTAGCCTTGAAACACCCCACTGACATTCTAGCAATACTTAGACAAGAAAAGTGGCATCTACTGGAAGAAACATCTTTCCTAAGCATATTATAGGTCACCCTTCAGACTGCAGGTCACTTCCTTTACAACAAAGTCATCATTCCTACATTATTAAACAAACTGTTTTCAAGAGGACACATCGGCACAATGCAGGAAGTCAAACAGCGAGGCGACAATCAAGTTGGTTTAATTCTGACCCACTGGGCACACACTGGTTGAATAAACGTTTCCACAGAATTTCTACGAAATGACGCTGAACCCATGTGGAACAGACGTCTGTGCCCAGTGGGGAGAATCTTCAATTGGATGAGACCAACGTGTTCTCTCTCCGAAAGAGACAGTACTATAGAGAACTGACTGGCCATCACACACTGGTATCTTGGTTCAAAAGAAAAGGTACATTTGATTTGAGTCCTGCCTGTGTGCATGTTTGTATTTTGGCCATCACAGGCTTGGCGACGAAAAACATAAATACATTCTGACGATGCTCGCTCATCTTTGGTGAAGGTTTAAACCAACCTATCAAATATCCTTTGATCCTGGATGTCTCTCTTCTAGTCGCGTTCGCCCTCTCGCCGTCTCTCCCGTTAGAAGTACAAGGCACTTCTCATCAAAACATGGCACTTGTCCAGGACTTCACTGGGTTGCTTCAAGTGAATGATACCAACTTAATTTTATCAGTAGTCCATTGACTGCATCAAGATTGATGTTTCATCCTACCATGGCAATCTAACGAATGGCCACAGGTATTTGCATGTATAAGAAACAACCGTAAGCGGACAGAAGTAGCACAGAGGGTTGCTTGGGAACAGAAAACCCAATGAATCGTTGGAAGGCTACAGCTATTTGCAACATTGAGAACAGGCAGAAAAAGTGGGATGGGAGGACTTTCCCTTCTGTTAAGGGCAGAAGGGCTAGGGTAGCCTAGTCTGAAGAGGGCATCATCAGGGTCTGGAACACACTGACTGTAATGATTCATAACAGGGAGGAAAATACATACTATAATAAATAAAATACATTATTTAAATAAATAATCAAACTAACTTGGGTGAATGACCTGGCCCTCTCTGTGACAATCTTTAATTAGGTGAAGCCTTAGCGTTTCATGGTTTTGAAGAATAAAACCAAATAAGTACATAAACAGTTCAAAATGGCCCTTTTCCTTTCAACTCCACAACCTGGCATCTGGTCCAGATCAAAACAATCAACTGGAGGCGGACATTTTCTGGTAAACTAAGCACTATGCTAATTATACACTTGCATCCTACTTTGGCTGTAAATGGTTGTCAGGAGCAACAGTACCATATCATTTTGTGCTGGTAAAAGCTGTTGTGAATGTATACAGCTTGTGCCGCAAATATGGACAGTGATATTCACACTTAAGTCAAGTAAAAAGCTCTATATTTTCTTAAATGTCATCACAATTCAGAATGATATACATAACTGTTATTATGGTTGTGACATCTTTATTGAAGAGCTTTAAAAAGAGAAAACATTTAGACCATCAACATGGCTACACAATTTATTACTGAAAATATGAAATATATCAGGGCATCAGTTCAGTCTCCAGTACTGTAGTTATTGCTTTGCAATAATCTCTGTCTGTGGTCCTCAGCTGTCTAGTCTACAACAGGGAATAACACAGGTGAACTGGTTTAGATGGCAGAGGTATGTTTTAAATCAGAATCCTTTTCTGGGGATTGCTGACGTCATAGATGGAAGTCTCTTGAAATCCACTGTTGTAGATTGGTCTACTTAGAAACCAACATACGAGAGCAGGACTTTGGGAAATCGGATGTTGAAATCTGGTATAAATTACAATAGGGCTAAAGATAAGGTCCCACCATGCAGGTCAATAGGTCTTCTTCCAGGAGCGGAAATAGAGCTGGATGGGGATCAGTGGGTTTCTTTTCTGTAGGCTGGGATGGAACACATCAAAGTCTACCCGCCGCACCCTTTGAAGGTAGTCCTCCAGCACCACCTAGAACAGCAGCCAGAGAGAGGGAAACAGCATCCACAGCATCAACACACCTGTGTGTGTGTTGTGTGTGTCTGTCAGTCCTTATTCTCTACATGTGGAAGCTAGCGTGAGCGTCATCTCAGAGCTCAGGAATGTGCTTCCTCTTTGCCCTAGATACACAAAGCCAGCCCGGCCTAAAACATATGATATGATTCAGCATCTGAGAGGAAAGAGCCTTTAAGGCATCAGAACAGATTAACATAGTAATAGCACCAGCAGCAATAGAGCATCCTATTTGTGGAAATTGTCCTGGATGGAGAGGATAAAAGAGGAACACAGAATTGAGTGGATTAATGCTCTCTCTTTCTCTAATTACCATCATACCCCTGCTGGTTGGAGCACTCAAGCGTTGTGACCATCCACCCTTCAAAACATAACACACGACGCGGGGCATTTGTCTATCTCGAATTCTTCACCTGGGCCTCATTCTCAAGCCTCTGGTTAATATGTTCTGCCCTTCCTTTCTTGCGCTCTTTCATGCCCCTTCTCTGTGGGAATCAGACTGCTTTTGAGAGTGCCAGTGGTAAGAGCCCATAATGCAGTCCCTTGGTGGTCTGTCAGGTGCGATTTAAATTGGAGCAGTAAAAGGTGTGTCTGAGGCCTGATGGGGAGCATGCTGTGATGAGAGGGAGATTAGGCTAGACAGACAGCCATGTGAGGATATTGGGAGGTGGCTGAGGAAGAGAAAGGATCATTTAAGATGGCTGCTCCTCCTTACCTAGGTTCAGATGAACATGACTGGAGGATTCATTAAAAAACAAATGACAAGAGAACTTGAAGAGAAACTAACACGCAGACCTGGTCTCTTCCCTGGTGCCAGGACTAAAGAAGCCCCGTAGTTCAGTCTTGTCTTTGGTCAACGTTTTAGTAAATTAGACCCTTTTCATGATGTTACATCAGTCACAGTGACCACAACATAACCCAATCATTATTATAATAATAACAACAACCCACTGTCTGGAGGAAGGCAGGGAAAGCGGAAGCTGGTATGTTCTTGCTGAATGATCTGGCCTGTGGAGACAAAAAGGTTCAAACTGAGTAAAATGACTAACACAGGCTAATAAAGCTATAATTCGTTTAACAGAGATGGACGTGCATATAAAAACACCAGTAGCTACTACATTTCAGACTACTTCAGCTTCTCTTTTAAATTCCTTGTGTACAAACAAGCCTTAATTAACTTGAAGCTCACAATAAAACAAAGTTACAAGTATTCATCAACATTAAATGATTATGTATGTGTTGTACAGGTACAAAAAAGGCATTGTGGTAGCCATTCGAGAAAACGACTGAACACACATGAGAATACACTATCAGAGCCCTGCAAATGTAGAAATGTAATTGAATCAAATCAAGCAGTAAATCTGTTCGGCAAGAACAGCCCACCAAATAACATTGGAGGAACACTGTCCTAATGTCATCAGGTTACGTACGTGTTGTAGGTGTACGTGGGCTTGGCTGGCAATGTCATATACCACATCTCTCACATTCTGTTCCCGGCTTCCTCGGATGAAGTCCTCCTGGGAGGCTCTGTGCTGGTGGTGACAGACACACACCTTTGTTCACACCACTTATTCACACAGGAGAGATTTGTTCCTTCAAACCACTATTCTAGCCAAGCCAACCAATTGTTCATGCTGATAGCATATGGCCTCTAATGGGGCGAACAAAGTGAAGCTCTCGATAATTATCTTCATTATTCACGGTATGTATAGCGATTGTCAGATCTCAGTTCTCTCTCCTTTAAAAATTGTTATGGCCTCAGGCTGCCCTGAGGTGTTTACAGCACTGTGGCCGTCAACCCCATGATAGACAGAAGTTGTTTAGAAACTGAGTACAAGTCAGATAGTTTGACAGCAAAAAATATATATAAAACGGTTAATCGTAATCTTATTCCACAAATAAGGAGTTTAGTTTGATATAAACTCAGCAAAAAAAAGAAAAGTCCCCTTTTCAGGATCATGTCTTTCAAAGATAATTCATAAAAATCCAAATAACTTCACAGATCTTCATTGTAAAGGGTTTAAACACGGTTTCCCATGCTTGTTCAATGAACCATGAACAATTAATGAACAAGCACCCGTGGAACGGTCGTTAAGACACTAACAGCTTACAGACGGTAGGCAATTAAGGTCACAGTTACACTAGAGAGGCCTTTCTACTGACTCTGAAAAACAACAAAGAAAGATGCCCAGGGTCCCTGCTCATCTGCGTGAAAGTGCCTTAGGCATGCTGCAAGAAGGCTTGAGGACTGCAGATGTGGCCAGGGCAATAAATTGCAATGTCCGCATTGTGAGACGCCTAAGACAGCGCTACAGGGAGACAGGACAGACAGCTGATCGCAGTGGCAGACCACGTGTAACACCTGCACAGCATCAGTACATTCAAACATCACACCTGCGGGACAGGTACAGGATGGCAACAACAACTGCCTGAGTTACGCCAGGACAATCCCTCCATCAGTGCTCAGACTGTGCGCAATAGGCTGAGAGAGGCTGGACTGAGGGCTTGTAGGCCTGTTGTAAGGCAGGTCCTCCGCAGACGTCACCGGCAACAAAGTCGTCTATGGGCACAAACCCACAGTCACTGGACTAGACAGGCCAGGCAAAAAGTGCTCTTCACTGACAAGTCGCGGTTTTGTCTCACCAGGGGTGATGTTCGGAGTCGTGTTTATCGTTGAAGGAATGAGCGTTACACCGATGCCTGTACTCTGAAGCGGGATCGATTTGGAGGTGGAGGGTCCGCCATGATCTGGGTCGGTGTGTCACAGCATCATCGGACTGAGCTTGTTGTCATTGCAGGCAATCTCAACGCTGTGCATTATACAGGGAAGACATCCTCCTACTCTTCTTGCAGGCTCATCCTGACATGACCCTCCTGCATGACAATGGCACCAGCCATACTGCTCTTTCTGTGAGTGATTTCCTGCAAGACAGGAATGTCAGTGTTCTGCCATTGCCAGCGAAGAGCCCGTATCTCAATCCCATTGAGCACATCTGGGACCTGTTGGATCGGAGGGTGAGGGCTAGGGCCATTCCCCCCAGAAATGTCTGGGAACTTGCAGGTGCCTTGGTGGAAGAGTGGGGTAACATCTCACAGCAAGAACTGGCAAATCTGGTGCAGTCCATGAGGAGGAGATGCACTGGAGTACTTAATGCAGCTGGTGGCCACACCAGATTAGAGGTCGACCGATTAATCGGAATGGCCGATTAATTAGGGCCGATTTGAAGTTTTCATAACAATCGGACATCTGTATTTTTGGACACCGATATGGCCGATTTAAAAAAACATTTATTTAACTAGGCAAGTCAGTTAAGAACACATTCATATTTTCAATGACGGCCTAGGAACGGTGTGTTAACTGCCTTGTTCAGGGGCAGAACGACAGATTTATACCTTGTCACCTTGTAATTGTCATTATTACAAATATTATTATAATATTTGATTTATTATATATATACACCAATAATCGGTATCAGCATTGAAAAATCATAATCGGTCGACCTCTACACCAGATACGGACTTACTTTTGATTTTGACCCCCCTTTGTTTAGGGACACATTATTCCATTTCTGTTAGTCACATGTCTGTGGAACTTATTCAGTTTGTCTCAGTTGTTGAATCTTGTTATGTTCATACAAATATTTACACATGTTAAGTTTGCTGAAAATAAACGCAGCTGACAGTGAGAGGGCGTTTCTTTTTTTGCTGAGTTTAGTTTAACAATAATATGAGGACAATGAGATTTTGTATTGCCCAAAAGCACAAGGCGGTCGGTGTCTGTAGACATGCTGCTACACACATTAGCTTGACAAACTAAACAATCAAGTCAGGTAACTTCAATACTATTTGAATAAAATGAAGCTTGGAATTGCAAGTTATTAGCTAGGCTAGAAGCTGTTGTCAAGCAATGGGAGCAAAACAACAAAACACGAACATACAGAGGGTCCACTGCCAAAGCCTGTATAAATGTAACATCACCACAGACAGAGACTGCAGTAGTTAAACCCCTGGACACCAACAGTCCCTTCCGCTTCCGACCAGAGCAATGAACTTATGACTGGATTAAAATAATTGGCAAATTGCAAAGCACTCACTGTCCCTTAATGACACAGGAAGTGGATAAAACCCACCAGGCTTTAGCAAGCTTCAATTGAGCTCAGGACTAGACCAGGACTAGAGGTCACTACTGTCACACACACTGGACTAGTAGCGGTAAAAACATCTCCTGATGTCACATCATAAATCAGCTGCACACAGTCCCCTGTCACTCCAGCTGTGGCTCAGAGGCCTTGTTGACAGATGATCAGACAAAGGCTGTGAATTTGACTTGTAACTACAGCCAGTGCATTTGTCATGGAGTGTCATTATAACTGTGCCTCTGGCATACTTCATTTGGAGTAGTGACACACTCCCTCACTGTGTTGATAATGCCAAACCGGTCTAGCAGGAATATAATGTCACAAAGGCCTGTGTGTGTGTGTGTGTGTGTGTGTGTGTGTGTGTGTGTGTGTGTATCTGGAATGGCAGTGTAGCATCCATCTGTACAACACGTCACCAGCAGGAAAGTCATCATTTTGATACCTCTGCTGCAGATATGGTCACTCACCAGCATGCAGATGTCCATAGGTAGGTAGACTTTGCGTCTGCTGCTGTGGTAGGGCGTGGCTCTTAGGCACGTCACAATCCCCTGGGCCTTACCAATGTGGCTGGCAGCATGATCAGCATGGACATCTTTCACACCTGGACAAACACACACACACACACACACAAAGGGAATCAGGGAAGAAAGAAAAATAAAAGTTAAATCATTGCACCACTTTTAAAACAAATTACTAAACTCTATTGAATTAAACATGCGCTGTCTAGGTACAAGAAGAATTTGTCTTCTAGTTTACCTCAGAAACCTAGTTACCGTTTTTGATTGACTAGGACCATGCTAAAACCTTAAGCAGACACTGTTCTCTTGTATACATAATTTATAATAATGAAGCGCACCCATTTGATATCAATAACTGGGAAATGCTTTCATGCGGAGTGCCCTGTACTTGAAATAGGTTGAGGCTTTGAGTCAGACATCTCTTCTAGTCAATTAGACTGGAACAAGTGTGACAGGTTCCTTGGCAGAGGGGGGCAAAATAATGACATTCCACAAGAGAAGATGCGAACAAGTCACAGAAATGCAGGTATTTGAAATGCAGAAATTATGGCACTTAATTAATCGCTCAAGTGAATACAGCTTGACCAGCTTCTAAGTCTTCCTCTCATAAAACAATCTGCATGTTCAAGTAATCATTATTTTGTATACGGTGCATTCAGGAAAGTTTACAGACCCCTTGACTTTTCACATTTTGTTACGTTACAGCTTTATTATAAAATTATTTAAATGTTTTTTCCCCCCTCAATTTACAAACAATACCCCATACTGACAAATCAAAAACCGGTTTTTAGGAATATTTGCAAATATTTTAAAAATAAATGTACATAAGTATTCAGACCCTTTACTCAGTACTTTGTTGAAGCACCTTTGGCACCAATCACAGCCTCGAATCTTCTTGGGTATGACACTACAAGCTTGGCACACCTGTATTTGAGGAGTTTATCCCATTCTTCTCTGTAGATCCTCAAGCTCTGTCAGGTTGGATTGGGAGCGTCTCTCCAGAGATGTTCGATCGGGTTCAAGTCCGGGCTAGTCAAGGACATTCGGAGACTTCTCTCGAAGTCATTCCTGCATTGTCTCGGCTGTGTGCTTAGGGTCATTGTCCTGTAGGAAGGTGAACTTTCACCACAGTCTGAGGTCCTGAGTACACTGGAGCAGGTTTTCATAAAGGATCTCTCTGTACTTTGCTCTGTTCGTCTTTCCCTCAATCCTAACTAGTCTCCCAGTCCCTGCTGCTGAAAACATCCACACAACATGATGCTGCCACCACCATGCTTCACTGTAGGGATGGTGTCTGGTTTCCTCCAGATGTGATTCTTGGCATTCAGACCAAAGAGTACAACCTTGGTTTCATCAGACAAGAGAATCTTGTTTCTCATGGTCAGAGTACTTGAGGTGCCTTTTGGCAAAGTCCAAGCGGGCTGTCATGTTCCTTTTACTGGAGGAGTGGCTTCCATCTGGCCCCTCTACCATGAAGGACTGATTGGTGGAGTGTTGCAGAGATGGTTGTCCTTCTGGAAGGTTCTCCCATTTCCACAGAGGAGCTCTGTCATAGTTACCATCAGGTTCTTGATCACCTCCCTAACGAAGGCCCTTCTCCTCCGTTTCCATTTGCTCCGTTTGGCCAGGCGGCCAGCTCTAGGTGGTTCCAAACTTCTTCCATTTAAGAATGATGGAGGCCACTGTGTTCTTGGGGACCTTCAATGCTGCATAAATATGTTGGTACCCTTCCCCAGATCTGTGCCTCAACACAATCCTGTCTCGGAGCTCTACAGAGAATTCCTTCAACCTCATGGCCTGGATTTTGCTCTGACATGCCCTGTCAACTATGGGACCTTTTTATAGACAGGTGTGTGCCTTTCCAAATCATGTCCAATCAATTGAATTTACCACAGGTGGACTACAACCAAGTTGTAGAAACATCTCAAGGATGATCCTGAGGTCAATTTCAAGTCTCATAGCAAAGGGTCTGAATAGTTATGTAAATAAGGTATTTCTGTTTTATTTTTAACAAATGATCAAACAATTCTAAAAACCTGTTTTCACTTTGTCATTATGGGGTATTGTGTGTAGATTGATGAGGAAAATGTTTTATTTAATCCATTTTAAAACAAGGCTGTAACGTAACAAAATGTGGAAAAAGTCAAGGGGTCTGAAAACTTTCAGAATGCACCGTACACACACAGTATAATGTGACTGTTCCTGTCAAGGTTCTTCCAAATAGGGAAGGAGCAGAGTCATTGTCATCCATTTCTTTGGCTCTATGGAATCTATTGAGAATGTGAGAATGTGTTTAATGTAGAGTGGAAATGGGTCATTTCTGTTGTAGATTTTTGCTGAAAGGCTGGACAGGAGATCAGTTACAAAGTTCCCGGCAATGTTCCATTCGCTGGCTGCAATTCTCATCTTTCTCAATTTAGTCAATGTGCTGCATTTGCAAGCACGATTCTCATCATTTCTAAGAGGTACTTGAACACTGGGAAGTTAATTGTGAATATAAAATTAGATGTTTTTTCCCCCTCGGGAACAGAACAATGCACATGCTGTACACTCTCTTCAGTCAGTGGAGTCGAGCACAAAACACAGATACACCTGCTCACCTAAACTCTCCAGAAGAAGGTACAGTAGTGAGGACTGGGTATTCTCTGAATAGGCCTCCAACTCCTGGAGGTTTCTATAAGCTCTGTCTTCCATGTCTTTCTCCTGTTGGCAACAGTAGAGACATACTTCAAATAAATTAAACAGAACTAGAATTGAACCCACCCAAATCCATGACCTAAAATGCAACATTTGCTTACTCTCTCAGAGATTATTCTAAGCATCCACCTCTTTGTCAGGTAGTGTTTCTTCACCGCCTGCAAAAGGAGATATTTGAAGATATTTAAAACAGCTTTTCCAATGCATTTGATATGTACTATGTTTAATGGCAAAGTCCAAACGTTATACTGTAGACTGCGATAGCCGCCAGATGTATTCATGAAAATAAAAACAGAAGATATCTACTCCAGACTGACCCTCCATAGTTCTGCACTGACAGGCTGCACTGGGGGGTCGTCCCTGTAGATTTCCTCCACTGTAGTCTTCCAGAACTGCATCCGCATCAGACCTATGGTCTTCTGAGAAAAAGAGTCCTTCACCTTGGAGAGAAACAAAAAAGCGAGGCTTTTCTCAATTCCTTTCAGAAGACATCTTCAATTAATAAGTTTATACTGTTAGGCATACAGATTTGCATGAAAAATGCCTCGCTTTACTAGACCATTCCCTCACCGTTATCCTTCATATCTAGGTCTATAAGTTGATGTATTATTCTAGACATAACAGCATTATCTTCAACAGCAGGATGCCTGAACATCAACACTTAGCTCTGGACATATGACTACCCCGAGGATTATAGTATCATCATTTCCAATATATGCATATACATATTCATACAGTGCCTTCAGAAAGTATTCACACCCCTCAACTCTTTACACATTTTGTGTTACTGCTTGAATTTAAAATGGATTCAATTGAGATTTTTTATCTCACTGGCTTATACACAATAACCCATGATGTCAAAGTGGAATTGCTTTTCTAAATGTTTACAAATGAATAAAAAATAAAAACCTGAAATGTATTGAGTCATTCAACCCATTTGTTATGGCAAGCCAAAATAAATTCAGGATTAAAGATGTAATAACCAAGTCACATAATAAGTTGCATGGACTCAATCTGTGTGCAATAATAGTGTTTAACATGATTTTTGAATGACTACTTCATCTCTGTACCCCACACATACAATTATCTGTACGGTCCCTTAGTCGAGTAGTGAATTTCAAACAAAGATTCAACCACAAAGACCAGGGAGGTCTTCCAATGCCTCGCAAAGAAGGGCACCTATTGATAGATGGCAACAACAACAAAAATATACAGGCATCATTCCTAACTCAGTTGCCGTAAAGGAAGGAAAACGCTCAGGGATTTCACCATGAGGCCAATGGTGACTAAAACAGTTAGAGTTTAATGGCTGTGATAAGAGAAAATGGAGGATGGATCAACATTGTAGTTATCCCACAATACTAACCTAATTGACAGAGTGAAAAGAAGGACGCCTGTACAGAACACATATTCCAAAACATGCATCCTGTTTGCAAATCAAATCAAATTTTATTTGTCACATACACATGGTTAGCAGATGTTAATGCGAGTGTAGCGAAATGCTTGTGCTTCTAGTTCCGACAATGCAGTAATAACAAGTAATCTAACTAACAATTCCAAAACTACTGTCTTGTACACAGTGTAAGGGGATAAAGAATATGTACATAAGGATATATGAATGAGTGATGGTACAGAGCAGCATAGGCAAGATACAGTAGATGGTATCGGGTACAGTATGTACAAATGAGATGAGTATGTAAACAAAGTGGCATAGTATAGTATAAAGTGGCTAGTGATACATGTATTACATAAGGATACCGTCGATGATATAGAGTACAGTATATACGTATGCGTATGAGATGAATAATGTAGGGTAAGTAACATTTATATAAGGTAGCATTGTTTAAAGTGGCTAGTGATATATTTACATCATTTCCCATCAATTCCCATTATTAAAGTGGCTGGAGTTGAGTCAGTGTCAGTGTGTTGGCAGCAGCCACTCAGTGTTAGTGGTGGCTGTTTAACAGTCTGATGGCCTTGAGATAGAAGCTGTTTTTCAGTCTCTCGGTCCCAGCTTTGATGCACCTGTACTGACCTCGCCTTCTGGATGATAGCGGGGTGAACAGGCAGTGGCTCGGGTGGTTGATGTCCTTGATGATCTTTATGGCCTTCCTGTGACATCGGGTGGTGTAGGTGTCCTGGAGGGCAGGTAGTTTGCCCCCGGTGATGCGTTGTGCAGACCTCACTACCCTCTGGAGAGCCTTACGGTTGAGGGCGGTGCAGTTGCCATACCAGGCGGTGATACAGCCCGCCAGGATGCTCTCGATTGTGCATCTGTAGAAGTTTGTGAGTGCTTTTGGTGACAAGCCGAATTTCTTCAGCCTCCTGAGGTTGAAGAGGCGCTGCTGCGCCTTCTTCACGATGCTGTCTGTGTGAGTGGACCAATTCAGTTTGTCTGTGATGTGTATGCCGAGGAACTTAAAACTTGCTACCCTCTCCACTACTGTTCCATCGATGTGGATAGGGGGGTGTTCCCTCTGCTGTTTCCTGAAGTCCACAATCATCTCCTTAGTTTTGTTGACGTTGAGTGTGAGGTTGTTTTCCTGACACCACACTCCGAGGGCCCTCACCTCCTCCCTGTAGGCCGTCTCATCGTTGTTGGTAATCAAGCCTACCACTGTTGTGTCGTCCGCAAACTTGATGATTGAGTTGGAGGCGTGCGTGGCCACGCAGTCGTGGGTGAACAGGGAGTACAGGAGAGGGCTCAGAACGCAACCTTGTGGGGCCCCAGTGTTGAGGATCAGCGGGGAGGAGATGTTGTTGCCTACCCTCACCACCTGGGGGCGGCCCGTCAGGAAGTCCAGTACCCAGTTGCACAGGGCGGGGTCGAGACCCAGGGTCTCGAGCTTGATGACGAGCTTGGAGGGTACTATGGTGTTGAATGCCGAGCTGTAGTCGATGAACAGCATTCTCACATAGGTATTCCTCTTGTCCAGATGGGTTAGGGCAGTGTGCAGTGTGGTTGAGATTGCATCGTCTGTGGACCTATTTGGGCGGTAGGCAAATTGGAGTGGGTCTAGGGTGTCAGGTAGGGTGGAGGTGATATGGTCCTTGACTAGTCTCTCAAAGCACTTCATGATGACGGATGTGAGTGCTACGGGGCGGTAGTCATTTAGCTCAGTTACCTTAGCTTTCTTGGGAACAGGAACAATGGTGGCCCTCTTGAAGCATGTGGGAACAGCAGACTGGTATAGGGATTGATTGAATATGTCCGTAAACACACCGGCCAGCTGGTCTGCGCATGCTCTGAGGGCGCGGCTGGGGATGCCATCTGGGCCTGCAGCCTTGCGAGGGTTAACACGTTTAAATGTCTTACTCACCTCGGCTGCAGTGAAGGAGAGACCGCATGTTTTCGTTGCAGGCCGTGTCAGTGGCACTGTATTGTCCTCAAAGCGGGCAAAAAAGTTATTTAGTCTGCCTGGGAGCAAGACATCCTGGTCCGTGACTGGGCTGGGTTTCTTCCTGTAGTCCGTGATTGACTGTAGACCCTGCCACATGCCTCTTGTGTCTGAGCCGTTGAATTGAGATTCTACTTTGTCTCTGTACTGGCGCTTAGCTTGTTTGATAGCCTTGCGGAGGGAATAGCTGCACTGTTTGTATTCGGTCATGTTACCAGACACCTTGCCCTGATTAAAAGCAGTGGTTCGCGCTTTCAGTTTCACACGAATGCTGCCATCAATCCACGGTTTCTGGTTAGGGAATGTTTTAATCGTTGCTATGGGAACGACATCTTCAACGCACGTTCTAATGAACTCGCACACCGAATCAGCGTATTCGTCAATGTTGTTATCTGACGCAATACGAAACATCTCCCAGTCCACGTGATGGAAGCAGTCTTGGAGTGTGGAGTCAGCTTGGTCGGACCAGCGTTGGACAGACCTCAGCGTGGGAGCCTCTTGTTTTAGTTTCTGTCTGTAGGCAGGGATCAACAAAATGGAGTCGTGGTCAGCTTTTCCGAAAGGGGGGCGGGGCAGGGCCTTATATGCGTCGCGGAAGTTAGAGTAACAATGGTCCAAGGTCTTTCCTCCCCTGGTTGCGCAATCGATATGCTGATAAAATTTGGGGAGTCTTGTTTTCAGATTAGCCTTGTTAAAATCCCCAGCTACAATGAATGCAGCCTCCGGATAAATTGTTTCCAGTTTGCAGAGAGTTAAATAAAGTTCGTTCAGAGCCATCGATGTGTCTGCTTGGGGGGGGATATATACCGCTGTGATTATAATCGAAGAGAATTCTCTTGGTAGATAATGCGGTCTACATTTGATTGTGAGGAATTCTAAATCAGGTGAACAGAAGGATTTGAGTTCCTGTATGTTTCTTTCATCGCACCATGTCACGTTAGTCATAAGGCATACGCCCCCGCCCCTCTTTTTACCAGAAAGATGTTTTTTCCTGTCTGCGCGATGCGTGGAGAAACCTGTTGGCTGCACCGCTTCGGATTGCGTCTCTCCAGTAAGCCACGTTTCCGTGAAGCAAAGAACGTTACAGTCTCTGATGTCCCTCTGGAATGCTACCCTTGCTCGGATTTCATCAACCTTGTTGTCAAGAGACTGGACATTGGCAAGAAGAATGCTAGGGAGTGGTGCGCGCTGTGCCCGTCTCCGGAGTCTGACCAGAAGACCGCCTCGTTTCCCTCTCTTTCGGAGTCGTTTTTTTGGGTCGCTGCATAGGATCCACTCCGTTGTCCTGTTTGTAAGGCAGAACACAGGATCCGCGTCGCGAAAAACATATTCTTGGTCGTACTGATGGTGAGTTGATGCTGATCTTATATTCAGTAGTTCTTCTCGACTGTATGTAATGAAACCTAAGATGACCTGGGGTACTAATGTAAGAAATAACACGTAAAAAAACAAAAAACTGCATAGTTTCCTAGGAACGCGAAGCGAGGCGGCCATCTCTGTCGGCGCCGGAAGTGTATAAGTAGAACTGCAAAAATGTGGCAAAGAAATTAACTTTATGTCCTGAATAAAAAGCATTATGTTTGGGGATATCCAACACAACACATCAATGAGTACCACTCTTCCTATTTTCAAGCATGGTGATGGCTGTGTCATGTTATGGGTTTGCTTGTCATTGGCAAGGACTAGGGAGTTTTTGGTAATAAAAATAAACATAATAGAGCTAAGCACAGGCAAAATCCTAGAGGAAAAACTGGTTCAGTCTGCTTTCCAACAGACACTGGTAGACACATTCATCTTTCAGCAGGAAAATAACCTAAAACACAAGGTCAAATCTACACTGGAGTTGCTCACCAAGAAGACAGTGAAATGTTCCTGAGTGTCGAGTTCCAGTTTTGACTTAAAAGTGCTTGAAAATATATGGCAAGACTTGAAAGGGATTGTCTAGCAATAATCAACAACCAATGTAACCGAGTGTGAAGAATTCTGAAAATAATAAAATGGCCAATGTTGCACAATCCAGGTGTTCAATGCTCTTAAGAGACTTACCCAGAAAGACTCACAGTTGTAATTGCTGCCAAAGGTGCTTCTACAAAGTATTGACTCAGGGGTGTGAATACTTATGTAAATGAGATATTTCTGTATTTAAATTATTTGCAAAAATGTCTTCACTTTGTCATTTTGCGGTATTGTGCTCAGATGGGTGAGAAAAAAAAAATATATAATTATCAATTTTGAATTAAGGTTGTAACACAAAATGTGGAACAAGTCAAGGGGTATGAATACTTTCTGAAGGCACTCAGTGCTGAACTTTCTGGAATACCTGCCTGAGCCAGCTCGACATTGAAGGCCCTCAGGGCCAGTGAGGAGCGCCGGGCATCCTCAGGGAGAAGCAGGGAGGACACAAAACCGTCATAGTCCCGAGACCTGGGGAAACAAGGCAGTGGACACAGGCAAGTTAATCAAAACAAGTCAAGTGTAATGCTATTGGTGGACTAACTTCTTCAAAATGAAAACATTAGATGCAGTAACACATGTAACAAAAACAAACAACTAGCCAGGGTTGGGGTCAATTCCACTTCAATTCAGTATATGCACTGACATTCCAATTATCTTCAATGCATTTCAACGAGGAACAATTGGAATTGAAATGCATTTGGTTTACTTTCTAAATTAACAGGAATTAAAACCCAACCATGCAACTAGCTGTACAATGTAGCCAGTCAGAGGGGCCCATGCAATTTGTGCTTAGAAGGATGCTTGCTAGTCATACCATTTAGCCATATTTAGCTAGCTAGCAAACTGGCTTACTTACCTCACAATATCGATACAGTATTTTTCGTTATGCCGAGATTCTGCAGTGGAGTTTGTTGAAGCTCGTATACATTTTACTTCGGTAGGTCGTTGAATACAAATAGCGTGTGGCAATATATTTCTTTGGAGTGAGTGAAACACCGAACATTTTGTGGTTAATAATCCATGCTTTGCACTAATGCCAGATGCCATGTTCACAACATACCCTTCAACTTTCACCTTTACCTTGTGTCACAACAAAAGTATTCCTCCCTAGTTCATGTGTTCCGCTTTATGTTGTACTTTTAAATACAGAACACTCGTTTTAGGTAAAGTATTTATCACAAGGAAGACAATTAGTTCTAATTTAGCGAAAAATATGTAGCAGCTACAACTGTGCATTTCAGAGTTTCATTTATAGTAGACCTTTGCAGCAGGCAAAGTAAACAGAACTTGACGTGCTCTTGTCCTGGACAGGGTCATATGACTTCCCTCGCTATGATTATGGGAGCTTAAAAGTAGAGTGAGCCAGTTACACACTTTCAATGTCGATGCTGTCATATGGCAACAGTTTCAATTAATTGTCACTTTGCATTGGTCCTGATATGGCATGGTATTTGGATTTCGGAGTGCAACAATATTGGGTAAGGGCCGTCGTGTCTAGTTCGGAAGCAAAACTTTCACAATCAGACTCAGAAGTTAACAAGCTAGCCTGCTCGCTAGCTAGATTGCTTGGGCTGCTGTCTCAGGGAGGCAGACCGGAATCTTGTTAGGACAGCTTGTGAGGACACCGCACCCATCTGACGTGGTAGTCCCGTGTAGTTCAGTTGGCAGAACATGGAGCTTGCAATGTCATGGTTTTAGGTTCTATTTCCAATGGTGACCAGTATGAAAATGTATTGAGTAAAGTGCATCAGGGTAAATTATTCCCTGCCTATGTTCAGCCAGGTTTTGGGAATTAATAAACTAATTAATAAATATTTTGATCAGTTAAAGCCAGGCACTTGCTTGATTTATGTTTATCTAGTGCAGTGGCAGCAGTAAAGAGCAAAGTCATTCTTGTCTCTGACAACAGTATGTTTTCCCTGCGTGACTGTACTAGGCTGTGTGAATAGGCTATTTAATTAACGCAAACATGTTCAGTCAAGTGAAGAAGTCTTTCGTACACTTAGCGTCACTGCAAGCGGAGGACCTATCTGAAATAAACATATACAGTTGAAGTTGGAAGTTTACATATACTTAGGTTGGAGTCATTAAAACTTGTTTTTCAACCACTCCACAAATGTCTTGTTAACACACTAGTTTTGGCAAGTCTGCTAGGCAGCCATCATACCGTTCCTGATGCGTTCTGTCTCCTAGAGGTGAACTTACTTTGGTGCAAAAAGTGCAAATCAATCACAGAACAGCAAAGGACCTTGTGAAGATGCTGGAGGAAACGGGTACAAAAGTATCTATATCCACAGTAAAACGAGTCATATATCGACTAACCTGAAAGGCTGCTCAGCAAGGAGGAAGCCACAAAAAAACCTCCATGAAAAAGCCAGACTACGGTTTGCATCTTTACATGGGGTCAAAGATTGTACTTTTTGGAGAAATGTCCTCTTGTCTGATGAAACAAAAATAGAACCGTTTGGCCATAATGACCATCATTATGTTTGGAGGAAAAAGGGGGAGGCTTGCAAGCGAAAGAACCCCATCCCAACTGTGAAGCACAGGGGTGGCAGCATCATGGTGTGGGGGTGCTTTGCTGCAGGATGAACTGGTGCACTTCACAAAATAGATGGCATCATGAGGTAGGAAAATTGTGGATATATTGAAGCAACATCTCAAGACATCAGTCAGGAAGTTAAAGCTTTGTCTCAAATGGGCCTTCCAAATGAACAATGACCCCAAGCATACTTCCAAAGTTGTGGCAAAATGGCTTAAGGACAAGAAAGTAAATTTATTGGAGTGGCCATCACAAAGCCCTGACCTCAATCCTATAGAAAATTTGTGGGCAGAACTGTAAAAGTGTGTTCGAGCAAGGAGGCCAACAAACCTGACTCAGTTACACCAGCTCTGTCAGGAGGAATGGGCCAAAATTCACCAAACTTATTGTGGGAAGCTTGTGGAAGGCTACCCACAATTATTGACCCAAGTTAAACAATTTAAAGGCAATGCTACCAAATACTAATTGAGTGTATGTAAACTTCTGACCCACTGGGAATGTGGTGAAAGAAATAAAAGCTGAAAACATTCTCCGTACTATTATTCTGACACTTCACATTCTTAAAATAAAGTGATCCTAACTGACCTAAGACAGGGAATTTTTACTTGGATTAAATGTTAGGAATTGTGAAAACTGAGTTTAAATGTATTTGGCTAAGGTGTATGTAAACTTCTGTCTTCAACTGTACATTGTACTTATCATTGCTAATGTGAAATATGAGCTTTTTTTTATGCTTGAAATAACTCCTCCCATATTCTTTACAAATGTTATATTATCTAAAGTACACATGTAATTTCATTGAGGCAGAGATGTTTCTTCTCAGCATTTAAGCACAACTCATCTTGAAGGTTCCGGCAGTTGCATTTCATCAACACTAGAGGGCAGTGTTGTATAGTCCTGTGCTTGTATCTCAAATTATGTAAATCAAATCCTAGTAATCGATTCTCAACTCAAGTTTGTCTGGTTTTACAGACCCTGTCTTTACTTTGTTACTACAACCTCTCCAGCGTTTCTCTCATCTTGTCAAGTAGCATAAGCTGCCATATGTTGTCTAATGGTATAGAAGACCCATTCTCATTGAAAAGCAAGTCTAGGACGCAGGTGATGTGGTCTATGTGCCCTATTTATATGCTTTCCGTTTTAGTTTAATTTTTACGTCTTTCAGTTTTGTACACCAAGCTTCAAATGGCTAAAAATACAATATTTTTGGTTATGGAAAATATATTTCACAGCGGTTTAAATGGTACAATGATACTATACTTGCTTGTTTTATTACTGAGACTGAAATAAGGTGCGATTTCTGCGTAGTGCATCTTTATTAACACTTATCTTAACCATTTCAAATTCAATGGGGTGACATGAGCGTTGAGACGTACCAAGGATGGTTGGATGTGGCCAGAGGCTTTTTCTTATTTGTTTTCTTCACATGACTAACAATCTATGGACACTGATAATAAGTCAATTGTTTGAGATTAAAGTGTTTTGGACATAACTCAAATGTGTGACGGGTGCTTTTACTTTAAAGAAAAACGTTCTAAACAGTTTTGCTGCAGATCTTGATTTCTTTGAATGCAGTTTGTCTATTTTGCTTAACGTTTAATGCAATATGAATTCAAGATAAGTGTATCATGAGTAAATAAAGTTGAAACAACCAGGTATTTGCTCTTCAGTCCCTCATTGGATGATGACCCATCTCTGTACTCCTACGGCCATAACCATGGACCCTCATACTCCCACCGTCATGTCCGAGACTGCCAGCCCGTTGTCCATGGCAACGTCGCCCACCAGACCTGGCCCGCCAGCAACCACACTGGGGTGCCCGCTGCTGAGTCCAAAGTCTTCATCTCTGACGTCCCTGGCACAACCCGATGGGTCACAGGTCAGTGGAGGAAATATACATTTGGAAAATACCCCTACAATTACCCCATTTTAATTCTTTATGGCAAAATGTACTATTTTTGTTTCCATATCTATTCAACAGTTTTAAACACCATACCATTACAATATTAGGCTTTTGTCATGAAAAGATTTCCTCCCTGCCACAGGTCACATTGCAGTGGTCCACGACCCACTGAGGACGGTGTCTGTGCTGGAGCCGAGGGGGTGCGGGGTGAACCAGCGGGAGGCGGTGGAGGAAACGTCTAACGCTGCCAGGTGTCTCTATGCCCAGAATGGAGGGTTCTTTGGTACTAGGACTGGGGAGTGTTTGGGGAATGTAGTCAGTGACGTGGTGCAAGTGAGGGACAGCCGAGGGGAGCAGAATGCCCAGTTTGGCATCAGGAGGGACGGTACACTGTTTTTTGGGAAAGAGCTGCCGGTCTTGTAAAATTTCCTTCTCAATCTCTCTCTACTCAATTTGAGCTCCATTTGTGGTTTTAATTTTTTTAAATTTGCACTTCATGACTTTTTCTAGACAAATGCTGTCAAGGCTTGTAGTTGAGTTTGTGGAACACTGATCCTGTTATCATAAAATATGAAGTTCTTATGTTTATAACCCTATCGCGTAATATGACGTCACCTTTGGAACATAACCAATTAGATTAGAACGGGACTCCCTGTTCCCTGGAGAAGTGTTGTGTTGACCTGTCAGTCATTCTGTGTAGAGTAATGGCTCTAACTTGGAATGTTCCTGTTACCCAGATAAGGGTGTTTACGTTCATGCACGTTTGATGGGAAAAATAAGAGCAGTGAAAAAAGCAGTGGTCCCTGAACCAATAAAACCAGCCACCTGGAACAGACGGCTGCTTGGTTGTTGTGGCGTGGTTGATGTAATATTGTATGGGCAGACTCACCAAAGCATTCAATGTGTCCAATGTGCCCCCCCCCCTCCTAGCTAGCCAGGCGAAAAAATAAATACTTTACCTTTACTTAACTAGGCAAGTCAGTTAAGAACAAATTCTTACTTTCAATGACAGCCCACTGTTCCTAGGCTAACTGCCTGTTCAGGGGCAGAACGACAGATTTGTACCATGTCAGCTCGGGGATTTGAACTTGCAACCTTTTGGTTACTAGTCCAACGCTCTAACCACTAGGCTACCCCGATGTGTACGGAGATTTAGGATGCACTTGAACTTATTTTATCTCACTAGATTGCTGAATGTACCCTTTTTAACATGAGTATCGAAGTATGTGCTCTCATGAGCACATTGTTCCACAGTTGGTTATTCCTTTCTTGAGATGGCACTGGATGATGTTATTTACTTTTTCCTCATTTTTGTCCCTGATTTTCCCTCTTTACATCCCTGTTTCTCTACTTCTTTCCCTCAAGTTATCTCTCTGATGAGGCCAACCCCATTGTGCAGTTGGTCAGTGGGGTGGTGTGGCTGCTCCGAGACAGCCAGGTCTACATTAACCAGAGCATAGATGCTGAGTGAGCAAGGAGACAGGTCGCTACTGAAGGATACTGAGGATGTCTTCAACTTAGCCATACTTACTTAAAATGCTAGAGGTATGTAGTTAGTTAGTATTGACATCTTTTAATATTACTTTAGGTAAAGTCTCCCATTAAGTGCAGGTCTAGCATCGGCTTCCTCAACCATTAGATTAGGAAGTAAAAAGCAGGACTGGCCTTACGTTAGCACTTAGCGGTAACTTTGTCCTAGACTTGATGTAGAAATCTGTTTTTGGCTTCACATCACTCATATAACATGGCCATTTAAAACAGAGTTGTCATAATACACAATAAAAAATACATTTAGAAATATGAAGAGAAATTTCCTGTGGCACAATTCACTAAGGCGTATGGTGAAACACTGTTTGCCCATTCTGGCTAAGTTAAAACAACAATGATGTATTCTATCAAATTCAGCCAGAATGCTTCAATTACATTTTCATGCATTTGATTCCGCAGGTAATTTCCGCCATTTTGTGGACATGATGTCGGCCAGGACAGCGGTTGGTCACGATGAGGAGGGGAAACGGATCCTGTCTTTTATTTAACTAGGCAAGTCAGTTAAGAACAAATTCATATTTTCAATGACGGCCTACGAACAGTGGGTTAACTGCCTGTTCAGGGGCAGAACGACAGATTTGCCCCCACATCTCATTCCCCCCCCCCCCCCAATAGATTTTTCATAGACCAGAGCCTGAGGGCTGTCAACACTAAGATATTTAACTGTCACAAACTGAAGTATAAACATTTCTTGTGGAAGCCAACAAAGCTAGCCAGGTGAAAAAATAAATATTTGACCTTTTATTTAACTAGGCAAGTCAGTTAAGAACAAATTCTTACTTTCAATGATGGCCTAGGAACAGTGGGCTAACTGCCTGTTCAGGGGCAGAACAACAGATTTGTACCTTGTCAGCTCGGGGATTTGAACTTGCAACCTTCTGGTTACTAGTCCAACGCTCTAACCACTAGACTACCCTGCCTGTTCCACATAGAGGGACCGCAGAGGGTAAAAATGTAAAAGAGATGGGGCTGGGGGGGAGAAAAAGGGTGGAAAATAATACCGGTGTAACTGGTTGAGGGGGAAGTGGAAAGAGGATTGTGGGAGACAAAGGGAATACAGTGGGAGGGAGAGAAAATGCGTGGTCAAAGTGAAACAATGCAGGTTGGACAATGCAGGTTTGATAGGAGACAGGTGGGGTCATTTAGGCATATGAAAGGAGATAGGGCTAAGTAATAAGGCTCTGATCAATTCTATTGATCTGGCTTTCTCTGCACCGGTGCAATGAACAAATGACCTCATTGACCTAGAGATTCATGAGTTTGTTAAAGAAATGGCTTTGAAAAGACCACAAGGGGACATGTCTGTTCATGTCCATGGCCTCTCCACTCAATATCAGGCCATATAAAGTCAATAAATCGTATCTAGTCAGCACAGTCTCTCGGTGCATATCAGACCAACCACTGACCTTCTCCAATGAATTGACCTTATTTTTCACCCAATCGACATTGCTTCAGAAATCCTTATGGATTTGTTTTGCATGAAATGCATGCACCTTTCTCCTATATGGCCTTATGGTACTGTACTACTAGTGGTGTTGTACCAACTGTTCATTCCTCTCTAGCATGACTCTTTGGGAGTTGGCACATTTTCTGAAAGGTCAGGGGGTCATCAACGCCATCAACCTGGATGGGGGTGGTTCCTCCACTTACGTGGCAAATGGCTCATTGACCAGCTACCCCTCAGACCACTGGTAAGCCAAACAGAGAGCTTAGGTCACATGTTCATTGCAATAACATTACAAGGTTTATGTAGCTGCTTATTGTGACTTTTATTTTAGTCAAATGTTGTTGCTGTTTGACACACTGCAATTTCTATTCATGATATTCATTCTCTCACCTGCTTTCTTTGTCTCCATGTTCCCCATCTCGCCTATCGGTTCCCTCCTTCAGTGTCTCAGACCCCATGTGGCGCTGCCCTCGGCGGGTCTCCACCATCCTGTGTGTCCACCATCCTGTGTGTCCACCATCCCCAGTGCCAGCCTGAGGACTGCAGCGGTCACGGGATGTACATCGATGGGCACTGCCAATGCCAGGAGGGCTGGAGTGGGACTGGCTGTGACAACCTGGTGTGCCAACCGTCCGCCTGCGGTGCCCACGGTGTCTGTACACAGGGTGAGTGATGACTGGTGAGGAGTGGGTACAGTTGTTCTCTCTTGTGTTCTGAACAAGCTCTGAGGTCACAATGAAATGCCTCTTGCCTCTTTCTTTATCTATTCTTTCTCCTCTTTCTTATCTCATCTCTCTCCTGGTGCAGATGGCTGTGCGTGTGATGCTGGATGGAGAGGGGAGAACTGCGGCCAGCGGCTCTCTCTCTCTTTCTGGCTTGGTTTATTTACACAACAAGTCTGTAATTTCTACTGGAGTGAAACATGTTGCTTGTCCCCAAGACCCTATGATTTGTGAAGAATGTACTCTGTCGAGCTTTGGCAATTACGATTGGTAGTTATAACGTCCACATTCCAGGGCAGTACTTTAACACCTCCTAGCCCTCACATTTTATTTCACTCTTAGCACCCTCTCCCAACCCCATGGTCCTATAATACACTCCTTACTTTCCTGACCAAACCTGTATCCTACCTAAAACTTTATACAGTGAGGTCATAGGTCATGTCCTCATCCTGTAATACTCCCTCCAAAATCTACAGTATCTGACCGTCCACCGATAACAGCTTACTTGTGTCTTAACTTATTTTATCTCTCTCTAAGTGTGTGATTTGGGTTTCTATGGTGATGGCTGCAGCTGCCCCATTGGTTTCCATGGTGAATCCTGTGAACAAGGTGTGTTTATACATGGGTGTGTGTACTGCTAGTAGTGTGGCAGGATAAGTGTGTAACCCTGCTTGATTGGTGTACACCTAACAACCTTTTATGATCCTCCAAAGCAAATTCGTAATCCCCTCTCAATCTCTAATTTCTCTTTCCCATTCCCCGACATTCCCTCACCTGTTTCGATAATGGCACCTTGGCACACTTCCAATGTTATGCCTTATTCCCAGTCTCACAAGGATAACGGTGATCAACAAAAGCTTTCCCAGTGGTCCGGCTAGAACATTCCCTCTCTGTACGAGTTTTGCCAATAGTCTCGCTTCAAATCTCTGAATGAACAGCTGGAACGCATTAGCCCTAATAGGCTAAGCCTACGTTACATCACTTCCTTGGTCCTCTGATGACCAAATCCTGGACTGGATACCTTTTGCTTTGGAGATTAAATGAAGCTATTGTTGAAGTCGTATTGTCTGTCAGAGCCTTTTCACTCTTCATGAACATCATTGCTGTAGTTCCCATGTATTATGGACTAGTATGTGTGACAATTACATATGGTGAACAGTATCTTCAAATCCCTTAGAAGGTCTAGGAAACCAAAACATTGGTACTAACCCCTGATGTTGCAAGCTAGAGCAGTGGTTTTCAGGAAGGAAGTTTCTTAACTTTAAAGCTTTTTTGTATTTTCCAGTGACATCTCATCCTGTTTCCTTGGTGTCTCTTACATCCCTTCCTGTGTTCCCCTCCCCGCACAGTGGTATGGGACTACCCGTAACACCCGCTCCTGCTCTGAGCACTATTAGTTGCAGTAAACGGATCACAACAGACTGCATAAAGAGGTTACAAGCCTCTTCATGATGTCTGCACCTCAATCTCTAAAGAGTACTAATAGTTTCATAGTTGTCATCCTGTAAAGTGTCTTGTACAGTATGTGGACCACTTCATTCAAAGCCTGCTAGCATAGGTTTTCTGTTTTATTGGTTCCCCATCATTACATGGTACAGACATTCAGGATATGTTTCAGTTGGCTGTATGTAGTCTAGGGCTGCCCCCAACAACAACAAAAATATTGTTTGACCGACGTCGTCTGTACCTTCGACCAATCGATTGGTTCGATATTTTTAAACGTGTATTTTTCCATATAGACACATCCTATGTATTTTGATAAAATCAACTGTATGCATTGAGCTTGTCTGACACTTTAAGCTCACTGTTTGATTAAATAAGACGCAAATGACTCTAGAGGGAGCCAGAGATCTAGATGACCAGGAGAAAAACCTTAAAGAAAAACCTTAACCTGACCTTTTTCAGATTCTGCCATTGTTCTCCTGAAGTTGCCGGTAATAGGCTGCACGAGGAGTCGGCAACCTTTTTTTCATGTGGAATGCCAATTTATCTTACCATATCTACCGATCTGTGTGACAGTTATGGTTTTCATATGCACATTTATAATAACGTTTTATTTCAATCATTGTCATGTGGTTAATCAAAATTATATCTAAATTAAAATGATACCAACCTTAAAAGTAACTTCTATTGCCATTGGTCAACTATGCAATGAACTTGAAACATTGTATTAATTTGGGTCTGGTCTGAAGCTTGCTCTAGCAAACTTGCAACATTGTATAAAATATTCTGGGCCCTCTGTTTCAGGCTCCTGTGAGCTCTGGACAGACACAGCTGTAGGCTATTTGCGCAAGTGATAGGAAGCAGTGCTTGACTTGGGCAGGAGCTCACTGGAGCTGAGTACCGACACCTCAAATTTCCTACTGCTTGAGCTCCAGCACCCAGAATGAGACCAGGACCTATTTCAGTCCAAGTCCAACCACTGATGAGAAGTGATCGGGTAGGCCTATTCAATTACGTTTCCACTGGATCAGAGCATGACATTTTTCCATTCACACTGAGTTGTATTCAGAAGGGAGAGAGCTGGAAAGATTTTTCAAATATATTGAGGGACTATAGTCATTCTCAATGCATGTAAAAATACTTTGTTTGCTTGCTGTTCGAGGTGAAAACATTACTTTGAGAAGCTCCACCACAGTGGTGGTTAAGCCAATCAGAAATACTATCAGATCCCAAAATGGGCACATTTATATGCTTAAAGTTGTCCGCAGGCCAGGTAGCCTATAGGTCTACTTCTAAGCGTAATCAGGTGCACGTCCTTACTCAACATTGACAGGAGCGCTCCAAACAAAAGACAGTGACTAAATTGACCGAACTTGTAAATGGGTTGAAATAAACCAAAACTTGTTCCTCACAAGTGTTGCATAGGTTGTGCGCTCTGCAAACAATGTGTCCACTCCGACAATGAGAACGCTAAAAGGAATAATATATTGAATGCATTAACAGAAATTACCGTAGCCGAACAAACATTGTAGATTAGCAATTAATGGCAAATGTACAAATGGTGATCTATGTAATGAGAAATTGATATACACTAACAATCAAACACAAACGATTCACACAATGAAGTTATGAAACAATGAATGTGCACAAATTGGTGGAAGAGCGCATTCTGGAGAGAGAAGTGCATCTGGGTGCTTCGTGGTCAATCCGAAGTCTGCATTGGCCATGCAGTATTTACGGAGATACGGCCTCTGCAGAAGTCAGGGCATTCATACTACTTCCAATTCGCGGTGAGTTTGTGTTTAGACCATCAACCGTCAACCAATCATGTCAATGTGGAGCTATACAGAGCCCTCCACATTGTTACATTTGTCAGGTACGTGGCCTCTACGTGCCCCCGGAGGCACCGTAAATTGCCTCACACCCTCCATACGGAGTCTCCGACCACATTTTCGGATCAAACATAAATTGACTTAGTCTAAGCTACCTTTTAGTCTAGTCTTAGTCGACCAACAGCTTGTCGACTAATTGGGGTCAGCCCTAATGTAGTCGTCCTGTGTGTCTAGTGTTATGTTTTTTGTTGTAGTACAAATCAGGAAGGTTTATCTCTGAGATGATCTCAACTGTCCCAGCACACCCAGACTCATTTCCCTTCCATGTATTACCTCATTTCATCTCTTCCCCTCTCTTGTTCCTGTCTGTCATTTTACCTCCCTCCTTGTTCGTTACTTGTTGGCCTTGCTTTCTCAATTCAAAGGGCTTTATTGGCATGGGAAACATGTTAACATTGCCAAAGAAAGTGAAATAGATCATCAAAAATTAACACTGAACATTACACTCTCAAAAGTTCCAAAGGAATAGACATTTCAAATGTCATATGACTACATACAGTTGTAACAATATGCAAATTTGGTGAAGTACAAAAGGGGCCTTACTCAATAGCAAGGCTATGCTCACATAGTCAAAGCTTTCCTTCATTTTGGGTCTGTCACGGGGGTCAGGTATTTTGCCACCAGGTATTCTGCCATTCTAGTTTGTGCTTTTTATTTTTTATTACTTGACACATTGGAAATGTATTTTTGTTTTCTCATGTGGTTGGGTCTGATTGTGTTGGACCAACTTGCTTAGGGGACTCGTGTTCATTTCTCTGTAGGTGATTGCTTCGTTATGGAAGGTTTGGGAATCACTCACTGTCGGTCTCCCCCTCCCTTACTCTGCTGGTTGTATCGCAATGTAGGGCATAGCAGGGATGTGTTCATGAGCTCTCGTCAACTCTGATGTATGACAGGCACGTGCAGACTGGAATCTCACTCCTCAGCACACCACATTGTTTATCTCAGTGCATCACACAGAGATAGTGGATCACACTATCTCTGCTATTTACTCTAGTTCTATGTTGGTGGTGTTTTTATGTGTGGGGGTTGGAACATATCAACGCAACACTACACTGACTCATTCCCTCTGACTTTCTCGTGTGTTATAACTCACCCCCTCCCGCAGTCCTTCATCCCATGTCCTCTAAGGTTGATCGCCCCTTTCAGGCTCAATGTAGCCCAGCACAGTGCTCCTTATCAGGATGATGAGCTGACTGGCCCTCACCATCTACTGATTGCCTGGCTGCCACTCACAGCACACGTGCAGGAGTTTAAAATATTTAGACCCCTGTGAAAGAGGTGGGGGGCTTAGTCTGGTCATGTTGGGATGTATGTCACAAACTAGAGTAACCCTAAAAAATCCCCAGTCCTCTACATATGTATATGTCAAGTTGAATTTCTTAATAGCTTGTTTACACTAGTATGTAAATGTACAGTGCCTTCAGAAAGTATTCATACCCCTTAACTTATTCCATATTTTGTTGTTATAGCCTGACTTCAAACAGGGTTGAATATATTTTTTTGGTGACCCATCTACACCCAATCCCCCATAATGACAAAGTGAAAACTTGTTTTTAGACATTTTTGCAAACAATGTTTTTGTTAAATTCAGAAATATTTCATTTACATAAGTATTCACACCTGTGAGTCAATACTTTGTAGAAGCATCTTAGTCTCTAAGCTTTCCACACCTGGATTGTACAACATTTGCCATTTTAATTTCAAAAGTGTAAGTCAGCCACATTCACCATCTTCTTCATAAGCAACTCCTGTGTAGAATTGGCATTGTGTTTTAGGTTATTGTCCTGTTGAAAGGAGAATTAATCTTCCAAGTGACGCTGCGGTCTAAGACACTGCGTCTCAGTGCAAGAGGTGTCACTACAGTCCCTGGTTCGAATCAAGGGTGTATCACATCTGGCCGTGATTGGGAGTCCCATAGGGTGGCGCGTAATTGGTCCACTGGTTTGGCCAGGGCAGGCCGTCATTGAAAATAAGAATTTGTGCTTAACTGACTTGCCTAGTTTAATTGAAAAAATATATCTCGCTCTACCGGTCAAAAGTTTTAGAACGTCTACTCATTCAAGGGCTTTCCTTTATTTGTACTATTTTCTACATTGTGGAATAATAGTGAAGACATCAAAACTATGAAAAAACACATACGGAATCATGTAGTAACCAAAAGTGCCACACAAATCAAAATATATTTGAGATGCTTCAAATAGCCACCCTTTGCCTTGACAGCTTTGCACACTCTTGGCATTCTCTCAACCAGCTTAATCTGGAATGCTTTTTCTATCGTCTTGAAGGAGTTCCCACATATGCTGAGCACTTGTTGGCTGCTTTTCCTTCACTCTGTTGTCCAACTCATCAATCTCAACTTGGTTGAGGTCGGGGGATTGTGGAGGCCAGGTCATCTGATGCAGCTCTCCTTCTTGGTAAAATAGCCCTTACACTGCTAGGAGGTGTGTCATTGTCCTGTTGAAAAACAAATGATAGTCCCATTAAGGCCAAACCAGATGGGATGGAGTATCGCTGTGGTAGCCATGCTGGTTAAGTGTGTCTTGAATTCAAAATAAATCAGTGTCACCAGCAAAGCACCATCACACCATAACACCTCCTCCCATGCTTTACTGTGGTAAAATACACATGCGGAGATCGCCTGTTCACCCACACCGCGTTTCACAAAGACACAGCGTTTGGAACCAAAAATCTCCCATTTGTACTCCAGACCAAAGGACAGATTTTCACCAGTAATGTCCATTGCTCGTGTTTATTGGCCCAAGCAAGTCTCTTCTTCTTATTGGTGTCCTTTAGTAGTGGTTTCTTTGCAGCAATTTGACCATGAAGCCCTGGTTCACAGTCTCCTTTGAACACTTGATGTTGAGATGTCTGTTACTTGAACTCTGTGAAGCATTTATTTGGGCTGAAATTTCTGAGGCTGGTAAGTCTAATGAATGTAACCTCTGCAGCAGAGGTAACTCTGGGTCTTCCATTCCTTTGGCGGTCCTCATGGCGCTTGACGGTTTTTGCGACTGCACTTGAAATTTTACGTACTGACTTACCTCCATGTCTTAAAGTAATAATGGGACTGTCATTTCTCTTCGCTTATTTGAGCTGGACTTGGTATTTTACCAAATAGGGCTATCTTCTATATACCCCCCTTGTCACAACACAAATGATTGGCTCAAATGCATTGAGAAGGAAAGAAATTCCACAAATGAGCTGTCAATTAACAGGCAGCTGTTAATTGAAATGCATTCCAGGTGACTACCCCATGAAGCTGGTTGAGAGAAAGCTTTTCGCGCTCTTGGCAGTCAAGGCAAAGGCTGGCTATTTTGAAGAATCTCAAATATAAAATATATTTTGAATTAACACTTATTTTTGGTTACTACATGATTCCGTATGTGTTACTTCATACTTTTGATGTCTTCACTTTTCTACAATGTAGAAAATAATAAAAAGATAAAGAAAAACCCTTGAATGAGTAGGAGTTCTAAAACTTTTGACTGATATTTGAGAAAGAAAATTGTCTGGTGGAAAGCCTTTGCCTGTGCTAAGCTCCATTCTGTTTTTAATTTATTTTTATTTTTATCCTGAACAAGTCCCCCAGTCCTTAACTATTACAAGCATACCAATAAATTCATGCAGCCACATGTATGCTTAAATGGAGTGGTGCTCAATGTGTTGTATTGGATTTGCCCCAAACATAACTATATTCAATACAAAAGTTAATTGCTTTTCCACATATTCTGCAGGATTACTTTAGTGCCTTGTTGCAAACAGGATGCATGTTTTGGAATATTTTTATTCTGTACAGGCTTCATTCTTCTCACTCTGTCATTTAGGTTAGTATAGTGGAGTAACTACAATGTTGTTGATCCATCCTCAGTTTTCTCCTATCACAGCCATTCCACTCAACTGTGTTTTAAAGTCACCATTGGCCTCATGGTGAAATTCCTTAGCGGTTTCCTTCCTCTCCGGTAACTTAGGAAGGCACCTGTATATTTGTAGACTGGGTGTATTGATACGCAATCCAAAGTATAATTAATAGCTTCACCATGCTCAATGGGATATTCAATATGTACCTACCAATAGGTGCCCTTTGCGAGGCATTAGAAAACCTCTCCGGTCTTTGTGGGTGAATCTGTTTGAAATTCACTGCTCAACTGAGGGACCAAATATCTGTATGTGTTGAGGTAGTCATTCAAAAATAATGTTAAACACTTATTGCACAGAGTGAGTCCATGCAGCGTATGTGACTTGTTAAGCAAATCTTTACTGACCTTTAGGCTTGCCATAACAAAGGGGTCAAATACTTATTGACTCAAGACATTTCAGCTTTTCATTTGTAACAATTTCAAGAAGTGTCATTTCACTTTGAAATTGTGTGTGTAGGCCAGTGACCATCTAATTGTCATCCATTTTAAATTCAGGCTGTAACACAACACTGTGTAAAAAGTTAAGTGGCTTGTATTTGCTTGAGGCCATGTTGAGGAATAACAAATAGTTGCATTTGTACTTTGATGGCTGTTTTTTTTTTTTTACATCCTCTTTGCATTTTATTCATTTTCTCTGTCCTCCATTTCAGCTGAGAGTCACAGCTAGTGCATTCAAACAAGGAAGCTGAAGTGACCATCTATAGTTGGTATGATAATGTGAGTATCGTAGTGGTGTGTGAGGATGAAACTTTAGACATGGAGAGTGGTTTCTGTAATTGCTGTTTATACTGTTTCCACAGCTGGCCATTGTCTTGCCAATCAGATGTTTGCAGCATGAAGAGAGGAGGAGACACACAAATCCAAGCCTTATCTCTGAGTAAGTGCCGAAGGTCATATCAGCTGAACCCCCTCCCTGCTGTTAACCACCTACAAATCAATCTAACTGCCCTCCTCGCATGCACAGCCACGCTCCCTCCTTCGAATCCCTCCGTCGCTCTCCTATTGTAAATCAATGCAGATGACCATTGTGCAAAACACAACCATGCTATTTTTCACAGCTTGGCTCTGACAGAAATTCATAGTCATTTAATCAATAATATGTTATGCCTCGATGGTGTGACTAACAACGTGTCCACTGCTATGTTTGATGTTCTAATATTTGAATGGACAAACAGTGCAGGGGCCATACGCATTTAACCCCTTACCTTTCATACACTAGTGAGGGATTGTTTTGAGTTGCTATGGTTTCTGCCAAGTGCTCTGTGGAGGGTTTTTCTCCACAATTGGAGTGGGAGGTTCAAGTTTGTTTATTCATTGCTCATCTTTCTCTGCCTTATTGCTCTTCAATTCCTCCTCCCGTTTTCACTCATCGTCCTACAAATGTTCCTTTTTGGGGAACATATCAATGAATCCTCTTCTGATAATGATAATAAAAGTGGGTTGGATTGGATTGAATATGTACATTTTCCAAGCGCTCTACATGCCGCAAATACACAACTTCCAATGCTTAGCGCCCAACGTTTTCCATTTCCCATCTCCCCTGTTCTCGCTTCTCATCCCTCATCTCTCCCCAGGCAGCGCTTGCTCATTGTCACTGGCCTGTGGACCTTTCTGCTGTTGGCCAGCCTGGTGGGTCACCTGATCAAGATGTGTCGGGGGTCCGCGGCTCACCACCCCGGCCGTGTGGACAACTCCTACGTTTCTCCGACAGAGATCAATGGTGGTGTGTGCGGTTCAGGGGTCAGAGGGAAAGGGTCGCAGCCCAACAGAGGAGTATTCGGGATGGAGGACTGACTCCCAGGATGAACTGTGGTCGTGTGCGCGCTGAGGGAGGGTGATGGGGGATGGGTGGGAGTGAGCCTACCCTGTTAGGACTGTCTGGAGAAGCTCTCTCTAACATACTGTAAAGAGGGGAGAAAGGTTTAAATAGAGAATGGGTTGCAATCAATAAAGGAGAGGAAGAGATGGAGCCAGGGATAGAGAAGGGCATAAAGAGGTCAGGGAGGGAGGGAGGGAGCGCTGACAAGGCCCTCGGATGTTTCACACTCTATCCCGATTTGAAAGAGGGCTATTTGTATTTTCCCTCCGGCTCATCACTCACCATCTCGTTATCCAGAGTGGATGTAAAGAAAGAGAAAACAGCCTGAAAAGAAAAGCATAAAGTAAAAGGAGGAAGAAAATAACTTATTTCACCCTTTGTACTTTTTTATACTAAATTACTTTTATTGTCCTCCACTATTGATTTTTCTAAGTGACAAAAAAGAAACAATATGCCAACATATTTGATTGTGCCTAATATCAACAGTAGACCATTTGTTTACCAACTAGGATGTATGTGTCCCTATAAGAATAGGTATTTTAAGGGGACATAAACAGAGAAGAGGATTCTGGTCCTTTTATTGTTGGCCACCCTGATGTTTGCAATCCTGTTCCACAAACATGGGATGAATTTATCCACCTGTTGCCATGAGAACAAACAAGTTAAGAACTTTGAACCCTAGCCAGGAAATCCCCAACGCTCCAACCCACTGAACCTTGTATTTATGGAGTCCACTTGATCAAATTATTCAATGTGAATGCACCGGGGTTCACTGGGATTGTTTTTAAGATTTCCAAACTATTTTTTTCTGTCTGAAGTCATGTTTCCACCAGCCCTGTGAAGCACCTATTTTTGTAACCGTTCAGATAAACTGTTGAAATCCTGTTTTAAATTATGTCTGGGTGCCAAGTGTGCTTCTGGTTCAGCAAAATTGTCTTAGGCAGCAGCAGTAGGGGGTTTGAATGCATGTACCCAAACTAGTTTGACAGTTTAATTATTTTTACTTTTTTTAAACTTTCTGACAGTAAGTTTGTTGACCGCTCCTTGACCCCAATCTCAATTATTTAACAGAAAGCTTATTCTCGTTATTTTTCAGTTGAGTCCTCTCACAGAGACAAGGAAATTCTTTATGGCCTTTATTTATTTTCCATATGAGAATTGTGTGGCGGCTTGGTGAGGTAGGGGGACAATGAGACTATTTGGGTAGTATATGGTCATAGTGGGGGGTGTAAGGGAATGGTGTGATTATGTTGGGAGAGGGGATGTAAAGAGGGATGATCAACTTTAATAAAACTGTGTGTGTGTGTGTGTGTATATATATATATATATATATATAATATATATATATATATATAATATATACACACACACACACACACACACACACACACACACACACACACACACACACACATATCTCAGGTTAGGATTCACTGAGACATTCCAGGGGTGGTTATATTGCAAGGCTGTGGGAGAACACTTTATGGGAAATGTGTTTGATGGTGTTGTTACATGTGTATTTAACATGCAGGTTACCAAATTGTGGTCTATATGGAGGCTGTTAGGGAGTTGGGTTGTCCCACTGAGACGGCTAATGACTTGTGCTCAAAAACATTGAAAGGACTTTATACAGTGATAACGATGCTGTTGTGTTTGTATAGTTACCTATCTTGACTCGCATTTCCTTGAACTGGTGAAGAGAATGGAGGAATTTCATTTGCGTTCTCACCATTGAACTTCAGGCAAGGCAAAATGCAAATCAAGGTGGTTGCTTGAGTAGAAGTTTGTTTCAATACATTTGCCTGTTGGAGAGTTGCGAGACTGGTTTTGTTTGGTAAATTGTAGACATTTTATGCTGCTTCTGAGCTAGATGGCCAACAAGAGGTACCCGGCCTCACTACCCTGGAACATATAGGTGGCAGGTAGCCTAATGGTTGGAGCATTGGGCCAGTAACCGAAAGTTCCCTAGTTCAAATCTACGAGCCATCAAGGTGAAAAATCTGTCTGTGCCCTTGAGCAAGGCACTTAAGCGTAATTGCTCCAGGGTCACCCTGAGGGTGTCTTGGGAAGATTAGGGATATGCAAAAAACACATTTCCAATTCCCACGTGTATTTACTTGGATAAATATAAGCACCCACTGAATTTTCACACCGGTAGCGTTTGCCGGCCAAGAGTACTTACCAACTCTGAACAGCGTGCCGGACATAATTTGCAAACCGATTCTACATGTAGAATCAAGATACATTTTGTCAGAGGTCCACCAGTGGGTGGTCCCTAAAACGTACCGAACCTAGCATAATGCCAAATAATTGGGGGTTGATTTAGTCTAGTTTTGAACAAATGTATATTATCTCTTTTTGTTTTACTCAGGCAAGGAAATAATTGTTTAGTTCCCATCCCATAAGGGACAGGAATTGCTACTTCAATATTTATACGTTTGATAATATGTTAATATTTGTCAAGGAATGTATTTGATGCACTTAAGTCACGTATAGTGTTAATCACAAACTAAAGTCAATGAACTAAAACTGGTGTAAATGTTTCTCATGCTTGTGCCTCCTTTACAGTCATTGCTGTGAATGACAACTCGCATATCTTGTCTACTTGAAACGTATTGCCGTTAATATGCAAATGCAAGAATTGAGAACAACAAACTGCAGTTTAAGGTGGTTGGCATGTCACTGCTGAGTTTGTGAAGATTCTTTTTCACCAATAAAGCCATTTTTTTCAGTATCAATGTCTTGTCTGGGATAGGTTGGTGCTATTTAGGACTTAATTCATACACCTCATTCACCAGTGGTTTATTTTGGTGGACAAAGTAGCCATGTCCGTAGTCTGCCTCCACAACCGTAATTAACTCATTTGATTTATTTTTAGCGTCTCGTGAGTCCATTACATGTTGGTGCTCAACAGTCAAGGTTATTTTCCATGGGAGTGACTGACTGGATGGCCCACCCAATCACTTGCTGACTCGCACATGTCAGCCCTGTCTTCTCTGTCCTGTTCAGCTGATGCAATTCTTAAGAGTGATGCCACTCCCTCCCTGCATCTCTTTGCTCCTTATCCTGCTTGTTCCCTGTCCACCTCTTTTCCTCTCTAAGTTGTCCTATCATGTTCTTACTCACACTTATCTCCATTCATGACATACCTTTTCCACATTACTTAGAGTGTCCGTGACTGTTCTTCAAAACAATAATTTAAGCATTCATTGTAAATATTGAATTTCTGTGTGCCTTAGCTTGAGCGAGTATGTTTGTCTTTTAAGGTAGACAGACTGGCAGGAAAGATTGCCCTCCCACTTGTCTGTCTTGTATTGGTTAACAGGCAAACAAGTGAAGTTTAACTGTCACACCCTGGGTCAATGTTAATCAAACAGGACCAGACGCAAATTTCATGTTTCACCTAATCATCGATCCTATCACAAGTTATTATGGGTGTCAAACATACTGTAGGTTATGGGCGTCTGTTGTATATTTTTGTCCATTCAAAAGGGACTGCAAGAAAAACAATGTTTGAACCTATTTCACCAGTTTTGATTTAATTTAATTTTTTTACCCATAGTTCCATATGAATCTTTCCTAGTGATGTGATTTTACTTGACATAATAGTTGTTGAGGGCTGGAAATGTCACCCTCTGCCTATCAATGGACAGAAAGTGTCAATCCAACCATAGAATGTGGCTGAATGAAGTAGCCTACCACACTTACATGAGACCTTAACTTTGCAGTGAATGCATGCATGCTCCTGTGTTTTCACAGCCTTCTCTTTACCCCACAGCTTGAATACACAGCTGTTTTTTTCCCCAAATTCCCAAAACTCTTTCACATGACCTTTGACATAGGTTTCCTTTTGTTGATTTTGATTATTTATTTTATTTTTTTCTATTTCTGAACTGTCCCTCAAGGAATAGCTGTCCCCTTGAATGTACTTTAACTGGACTACTCTGAGTAGATTCTGTGATGTTCTTTTCTGTCACATGCACAGTTTCAATTCACCATGTTAAATATCAGAGAAAATACAAATTAGTCTGTTCTGTAAAAAAAAATGTATGTTATTGATTTATTAAACCGCTGAAATGACAAGTCTTCAGTGAACTGTCACCTAGTAGGTATTGCCCACTTTGAAACAAACATTAACAACATTATGTAAAGATGCGGTGTCTTTGTATAAAATGAGGATGGCCCATTTAAATTACACATTTTTTTGTTGTTGTTAAAAGCACTTGATTTATTGACAGGGTGAGGTATCAGAGAAAGTCTACTTGATGTTCGGCAGATTGACATTACCTACACCTGATGGTAATTTAACATTTTTATCAAAAATAAATTTCACTCTTAATCCTTATTTGTTTGCTGTTTCTGAATAACACAAATATTTGACTTCCATAATGTAAACATTTGAATGTTCTTAATAGAAACACCATAGTAGGTTTTAATTTGTTTATCCAAGTTAAATTGGAACTCAAGTTATGTAGGTCAAGAACACACTTTGAGTGATGTAACACTGTTGTGGCAAAAAGGAAACGGAGTTGAGCTGAAAGCCACATCTTCAGTGTTGCAATAGTAGCCAACTAAAACAGCACCGGTGTGGCTGGAAAATTACAGAAATGGCTGGTTAGATTTTTCTTTACATGGACACGTATGACTGATTCCCACTTTGATAACCTCACCTCTGAAAGGTGGGGGGGGATTTGCCTTCCAGGAAGAGTTTGTCCCGCTACTCGGTGCTTACACAAACACACGACTGTGCCCTATGGTTCAGTGTAGAGAAACCAGACTGCCCTAATGGGAGAGGGCAGGGTGGCTGTGGCATAAGACAACACATACTCAGTTTATGGCCTCCACATTTTTATGATGGCCTCATCCTACCCACCTCTCAGCCCTCTGACAAGAGACTTCCTCATTTCAACATGGATCTTTGTTTTGTGGGTTAGGATATATTTAGAAACACTATTTCAATCTACATACTTGCCATGTTATTTTTCTTGCCGCCTCAAACTATTTGGTATTGGTATTTCTTACATATTAGTTGTGGATGGCTGACTGAGACATGTCGTAACTTCCTATGTCTGTCTTTAGGCCCACTGTGAAATGTTGTTCCATTTTCACCCCAATGGAATACTTGGCCAGCAGTCCAGGGGCAGATTGCACCAGTTGGGTGTAAAAAATAAAGTTGGTATAAAATGCTAGGTTGCACCAACCAAAAATAAGATTAGTCGTAGCTAAATCCGATGTAAACAATGTGCCTTCATGAGATTTGATGCTTCCTCATTATGGTTGGTCAGTCATGGCAGATCTATACAATGATTTATATAAAGCCTGGATTGATAACGCGATTGAGAGGCTTGGAAGCCACCTGTCGGCCATATTGGCACTCCGGATTAGGAGCAGTCCTCCATAGGATGAATGGAATTCTACACTATTTCAATTAAATGTTTTGAGGGACTCGGGGACTGACAAAATGACATGCATTTAACTATTTGTTGTTTGTTATAGTGGGGACAGTAACAGTACTCTCAACAACAAAAAATACTTTAAGGAAAATGTCTTTGCTCACAATATAATTTAAAAGTATGCATTAAGGTGTCTATAATAGAAAACGAATGTAGACATGAATAAACACATTTTTATAGCTTCCAAAATATGTTTTAGAATTGAGTGCCTCGATGGCTGCGAGCAGGGTTCAATGCAGCGCCCCCTGTTAGTCATCCAGGGTTTAAACACATCATTGATTGATTCTAAACTTTGCAAGGTATGTTCGTCACATCACAAAGCCCACCACTACGCATGCAAATTTGTCTCAACCACAACTGAATGGATAATTACTCTGGGAATGAATATCACTGAATGACGGGAATATTCGAGTAAAGTAGGCTAATGCCATTAATCATATTGTTACAGAAACTCCCAGTCATCCAACCGTTTTAAATAGCGATAGGTGTGTGTGGTCAGCTATAATTTCGACGTTTATTTTTTTTATTTAACCTTTTAACTAGGCACGTCAGTTAATAACACATTCTTATTTACAATGGCAGACAAACTCGGGCGACGCCCTATGGGACTCCCAATTAGGGCCGGATGTGATACAGCCTGGATTCGAACCAGGGACTGCAGATGTGAACAGCAAAGGACGGATATGCAGTGCCTTAGACCGCTGCGCCACTCGGTAGCCCCAACTGCGCTTCTTGGATACAATTGTGGGGATAAATCAATCAGTACTTTTTTTGTGTTTTCACAGAATGTCCGTTTTGGATAGCCAAATTGAGGTGAGTGTTTTTCTAGCCTCAAAAATTATTTGCTATTGGTATTTTATTACATGTTAGTTGTGTATGGCTTACTTAGGAAATTAACAAAGACACTTCTATGTCTGTCTTTTTGCCCACTGTGAAATGCAGACCCATTTTCACCCTAATGGAATACTGGGCCAGCAATCCAGCACATTTTACATCGGACGTAGAGTTACGACCCATTTACAACCAACTGGTGCAACCAGCCCCAGGAGGTCCTTTGTCCGAAGTGTCCTTAATCTGGTTTATGTATGGGGGTTGGTGTACCATTGGATCAGGCCCCTTTTCCCAATTTGCACCGCTTGAGGGAAGGGGTGCTTTGTTGTACCCCTCACCGGGTGACCGACACTCTGTATTGAGTGCATTGTCATCTTTTTGTCCCCTCTTCCTTTGTCTGGATTCTTTTTGTTTGTGAAGCCAATGGCCCATTCTGTCCCGATAGAGGAGACATACATACATCTCATTTTTGTGATTGCAACAAAAAAAACTTGGTGTAATGTTACAATAATGAAACATATAGATTTTATGTTTCCTTTTCGGGAGGGGGCCGAGCTGTTATTGCTTTGTAACATGGTCCCACACTCCTAAATGTACTTTTTTGGGGTCAATTCTAATGCATGGGTGCTGAATAGTGTTTTGGTACTTTTGATAATGTCACCTTCACATTATTAGAGCATTTGACTGTCACTGGGCTACAGGGCGATGTTTTATTGAGCGAAGGAAATAATGTTACAGGATGGCTTCATTTACCCTTTATGGACAGTTATATAACAGGGTTATAACGCATATTATAATATTGCTAATTTATAGCCTGCTATCCATAAAGCTTGATAAATTAAGCCGGGAAATAATAAAAATACATTAGGAAACATATGGGCTCTATTTTACCCATCACAGGAAATAAGGGTGCTTTGTCAAATATGTTGACAAGTTTGAAGAAAGACTTTAAAAATCAATCCCAAAAACTTGTGGGCTGGGTTTAGCCCAGTCTTGTCTTTCTCTGGGGTGGTCACGTGCGTTGGTGACTGTTTGTCAGAGTCAACGGCAGTGTATGATTGGCTTACAGATTTAATACAGGGCCCTCCCATAGGCTGTTGAAACTACGTATCTCGGATCAGCTGTTAGTGTGCCTCAACAATAACAAAGGGAACAGTTGGGACCTCGGAAAGGCTCGGACAAAGTAACGAACTGTGTTGCTCCGAATACAAAGGTCCATGTACTTAATTTCTTCTGCGAAGGAAACTTTTTTATATATATTTTCTAAAAGATACAATCTACCTCAAAGTCTTAAGGATTTAATCACTAAATATCCGTCCTTTGTTGTTCACATCTTTTCTTGCCGCAGGTGAGTTTTTTGGGGGTCTCTTTGTTGTCTGTTGTTCAAAGAACACGCAGTATTCTTTTGCAATTCAATTGTAGGCCATTGTTGACATGACATTATTTTCACAAGAACGGTTTAGCACAAACACAGCCTATTTCCACTGTTTTTATGCACCAACAATGTTTTGTGTAGCAAAAATAAGATTCTCGGCCTATTTTTGCCAAATAAGAGGCAGACGGCAGTCTACTGAAAATGTATTATCATGGCAAGGTCTATATGTCTCCCGATCTATTGAAGGAGGTGCTATTTATATGCACAAAACAGAATTGTACTTTGCTGGCAGATTAAGATTGTAAGAGCTGCCTGCGACCCGCCCAAGAGGTGTAGGGTTACGCTCTACACCCTCTGCTTGTATGCTAGTCAACAAACCATCCTGCAATCAAGACAGCCTACCACGATTTGAAGTTGTTATTGAACCTAAAATGTGCCGTATTTTGTTACTTTTGATGTAGTAACTTAACATTTATTTATATTTTCAGTGATTTATTTGTTTTATTACAGAACCAATATCAGGCATTTTGATCTGAGTAGAAACCTCATGGAGAATATCCATATGACGTAATCGTTACGGTACTAACGTTCTCTGTTCCAAGGTGTCGACGACAGGCCTCCAACCAACCATCCAAACACCATAGGACAAGAAAGTGAGCTCTCACACAACCTACCGTTTCATTTCGTTACTAATAATATACTGCCATTTTAATGGGCCCAATATCACCCCCTCCTTGTGTTCTATCTGAATAGAGCCAGCGTTCTCGGGTAGGAAACAATGCATGCAAGCGATATTTTGTTGAGGATGAACAGGTGCAGGAGATTATAACCCAGTTGCCTATTGGACATACTGTAGATTAAGTCTCATAGAAAAGCCCTCAGTCCCTTGACCTCATTGCACAGCTGTTCATTTTCGCTGAATCTTAGAAATAAGAGGATATTGAATCAAAGAACGAAGTGTTTGCATTCGCTTGCAGCCTACACATCTTCTGACGAAGATGTCTGATGTTAAGTAATACATAGCCTGCCTGGCAGACCAGGTTTCAGTTTCCAAGTTTCAGTTTGGTGTCTACCAAACAGCGATCTTGTCCTTTTTTGAAAATTATCACAAAGAAGCCAAATAAGAAGCTACTGCATTTCTCAGCTTTTCAGATCTTACAAAACCACAGATCTCTAATTATTGTCTGCACTGCTCTGTATTTGTTTTCCATAAATGTGTACATGCATACAACTCATAGTTTACAATTGCACTGACAAATGTGGCTTCACAGCAGGAATTTAATGTTGTCTGGCAGAATAATGGTTGTTGTGTATCAGTAATCCTGCTTCAGGTCAGGGGTCATAATCTATGACCTGAAGTGAGTGTAAAGGCTGTGCTGTATCCCTGGTGTGTCCGTGTGGGGGTAGTAGTTCACTTTATCAGCAGAGGAAAATGCTGTCTGGCTTTTTACACTCTAGTCAGTGGGACTGGAGGTCTAATTGCAAAGAAAGGTCAGGCCTTTACCACCAATACTGGGCTGTATGGTCACAGAGAGTTGACCCCTAGGTGAAGATACAGCACTATAGTGTGTGTTCTATAAAGGACCACCCCTATCAGTGAACAAGCTGCTAGGTTACAGGTCTATTAAGCCCACACATATTTGGCCAGTGTGTCTATGTCAGTTGGCAGCTAGGTGGTGATGATGGGTCTATTTCCATAATTGCCTTTATGAGGGATGTCTGGTAGATAGGCAAATGATACCCACACCTGTAAACATTTACGACCACATGCGGTGCATCTTTGAAGTTTGTGACAGTTTGTGAATGATCTGGCTACCCTTTTATATGTTTAATTATCGAGTATTAGAAATATAGAAAATCTGGTTTTGGCAGAGAGTGTTAATATTGGACTGTCCTCTCAAACTAGTAACCCAGAAATAAACACAGATGTCCTTCCAGTTCAGTCTGACCCATGTTTTCCTCCTGCCAATTGCCCAAAAGCCAAAGGATATTTGCATGCATCTCCCCCCTCCTTTTTTCACACAGATCTTTATAAGCTCATGTATATGGTCTCAAATGTGTCACTCAAGATCACAACAAATTATTCTCTCTCTTTCTCCCCCTCCCCTTTTGTCTCTCAGGTCCTTTGTAATTTTGCACACGTCGAGGTGAGCTATGACCAGACTTTGCACGGCTCCCCTCAGATGATAGACATCCGTACCTTATTGAAGCACTTTAGCACCTGCAGCTGATGACCAAAGTGCCTGTTCCTCACCCCGGTCCTCGCACCACTCAGCCCCCCCTTGGTCCTGCCGTACCCCCCCAAGGAGTCCCAGTATGTTCCAGAGGCTCACCAGCGTCCTGTTTGGGGACGATGTGGAGGAGGTGAGTGGGGGAGGCCCTGGAGAACAGGGCTTTGGCCAGAAGGAGGAGGATGAAGAGTGGATCCTGGTGGACTATCTGGGTGAGTTTCAGAACATACACAGACACACACAGAGGAAACCTTCATAAACAGTCAAATACACACTCTAAACACAAACAACCCCTCACACACCATAACCTCCTGGTATTCATGTACAAAAGGTTTCAGATGGGTTCAACAGTGAGCATCATTTCCATACAGTCACGTGGTGGGAACTTCACTGCCTTTTAAAAGTCAACACTGATTATTTGCCGCTGCTGCGTTTGTTTTTCCATGTGAGCATATTATCAGATATATACATATCATCAGCATCTAAGAACTGACCTTACTAAACTGCTTGGCTATGCAATCCTTGGGTGCCTTATTGTCTCCATAAACCACAGTTTTGTGCCAACACAACCTAAGTTCACCTGCATTCACAAATGCAGACACAAGGATGCTACTCTAAGCCCTGGCAAGGTTCCCAGTATCCATACGCACAAAAACACATACACGTGTGCCCAGACACACATGGTTCTACACATATACAGTATATAAATGCCGCTCAATAACACACACACACACTTGTTCATTGGGGAGAAGGGAGTGCATCCACCCCGTCTGTCCCTGATACATCACATCTCATATTCCACAAGTGTGTGAATATTCAAGGTGTGAGAGACTGAATCCTGCTGGCCCACTTCTGTACGGGGGAGGGGAGGGTGGTGGAAGGGATATGGGGCAGTATATGGGCAATATGTCTGTAAACGGGTCAAACAAAAGCATGAGGGGAGGAAGATAAAAATAGGCCCGGTAGAGTTACCCTTCTAGGCTCTGAGGAGTGAGACGTGTGGGCAGACAGCCCAGCAGAATTCCCCCCCAGAATTGCCACCAGTCGGTAACGCAGTCTATGACCCAAACCACCTGGGACTAATGCATTCATAGCGTTGTCTATCATGTCCATTATTCGTTATAGGACTTGTATTACATATGTAGCTCATGGCCTCTTACCATGAAATGCTTTGGAAATGCATTAAGGCTGAGAATGTGTTCGTAATCCATTTTACACATCATTCATTACAGGTGTTCCAGGTAAATGCTTAAATGCCTATAAAAGCATTCATAATGCTTTACAAACAGGTGGTTGATATATTACCCTATAGTCCAGCACTCTGTAGCCTTATCAGATGATACATGGAATCATAAACCCTTTATTACGTGTCTGTTTTATAGAACTGTTAGAGTGAATGCAGTAAGCAGAGGTCAGATGTTTTGTCTCTGAAAGCGTTGAATAATTCTTTCCTGCACAGACTGCAGTACCATGACCTATTTTGCAGTAGGGATTGATTCCACATGCTTAAAGTGTGTGCTATTTAGTGTGTACCCGCTGTATTCCTAGAACACTTTAACAGCTCAAGTTGCGCTAGTCTCCTACTTCTTCTAAACTGCCAATCTATTATATCAATAGCGTAGACTGCTTTCCTTCCCCCGTCCTACGTGAGCACACACATACAGTATACACACGCACACAAACACGAGGTGGATGGTGGGGTGAGAGGATTACAGGTTCTAATTGGCCTTACAGAGACAGTGATGAGGGATGTAAGCTGTTTTAGGGTTCTGCTGCATTGCTTGGCAGCTAAGCGTGCGGATCACCCTGAAGGTGTGTGTGTGTGTGTCAGCATGGATGAGATTTACTATTTGTATTTTTTTGAGTTAACAAGGTGGCTGCACTGCCGCTAACACGCGTGACAGAGAAAGATGATGGAAACTGAAGTGTCCTTGGGAGTGGGTGTATTTCTATCACACACAGACACCGTAACACAGCCACACACTCAGAAATTAACACGCTCTGAGGAACACAACACATCTGTACACACTACATCTGAAAAGGAAAGAGAGGAAACCTTTCATGATCATACACACACAGGAACACATCCAATACACACACACACAGTTACACACAAAGAACACAGTTACACACAAAGAACACAGTTACACACAAAGAACACAGTTACACACAAACATGTACATGCACACACTCAGCTGTTTGTCAGAGATTCTGTCCAAAAAAAGACAGACAGTCAGGTTTAAACTTTGGCCAGGAATGAAGTTTTGGCCAGACGTCCGTGCAGGCTATTTTTAGTATAATGGGAACCCAAACAGCAATCTGCTTGCTTTGATTCCCATCTGGTATCAAGTTGCTTTTTCCATCATACTTCCCATATGGCAGTGTATTATTCTGACTTATTAGTGCACTATTTACAGTAACACCACCAAGTCTCAAAGCAAGACATGCTGTATTGCCCAGGGATGCAGTGAATACAACTTCTCGCTCCAGCCAAACCACCTCATTTAACTTGATTAGATTTATTCAATTGAAACTTAGTTTCTCTCCTAACCTTTTAAGCAGCATCACGAGTTGAGTTAGTTAGCTAGTGGAAAAACATGTTTTGGTGCATTCTAGAGACTGTAAAGCATTTGGCAAAAGTTTGTTAGAGGGAGTTGCTGATGCTGCTTGATCCTATGAGTGACAGCTCTTGCGCACACACACACACACTATAGTATTTTGGGTCAGGCATGTTATTCTGACCGATATAACACTGCTCTGTGCCTGTAGGGCTTTGACACCTATACGTCAGGGGAAAATATGTTTTTGTTTTGATCGCTAAAGCCATTCTCTCTGTGCCACATTGCCCCCTAAAGTCATGTCAGGGTATTGCATATGAGTTGTCATCCCACCCAGGTTGGCCTCAAGACCATCATATTGCATATTTTTACACCTTTTTTATCACCAATTATAAAAGTCAATGGTTGTAAAAAAACATTTTCACACATACCCTACATGCTTTTGTTGCAAACAAACTTTCCATTTCTTATTTAAATGTAAATTGTGCCGATGTATCCTAACCAATCCCTGCCTTTCTCCTCAGCCGAGGCCTGCTCCAGCCCCTGTGGTGATGGCCTGTCTGAGGTGGAACTGACTTCGGAGGAGGAAGGGGACCTTGTGGTCGTCCCCTCTCCCATCGCCAGCTCCCCCATCCGCTATGCCTCCTGCACCTCCCTGGACTCCACCGCCGACACCGAGGATGGGGGTCCCGAGGAGGAAGAGGGGGGTTTCCAGCGCCTGGAGGCCTGTTCTCTAGAGGAGAGCTGGTTCGTTACTCCCCCACCCTGCTTCGGCGGGGGGAGGAGGGGCAAGCCTATGGTACTGGAGACCAGCCCCCTGGAGAACCTGCTGATAGAACACCCCAGCATGTCTGTGTACACCACCCACTGTCCCCCACGACTCTCCCTCAACCTCCCCCTCCCCCTCTCCCTCAACCTCAATCTCTGCCTCCCCCCCGTTGACACACCTGCCGCTGTGGGCATGGAACCGGGACGACGGTCGCTTGACACCCCCTGCCACAGGTAGGACTTGTTGCTACAAAAATACTGGCAGTAGTGTTACAGCACCTACATTTTGTGAATTTCCCATGTCTTCTTATATGGGCAGAAAACGTACATTCTTGTTAATCTAACTGCACTGTCCAACTTACAGTAGCTATTACAGTGAAAAAATACCATGCTATTGTTGAGTGCACAACAACAATATTTTATCACGGCAACTGGTTTGATACATTCACCTCTGAAGGTAAATAATGTACTTACATTCAGTAATCTTGCTCTGAGGGTCCCAGAGATAAAATGTAGCATCATTTTGTTTGATAAAATCAATTTTTATATTCAAATGTAGGAACTGGGTTCTACAGTTTGAACCCCTGCTGTCTGTGTAAAAGTTAGTGTGTAAGCTAATGATCCATCATGTATGACATTCCTGGGAGTGTGTAAACAAAAATGTTGTATTACCATATAATTTTGTATGTTCTCTATAGTTACAGTGGGGCAAAAAAGTATTTAGTCAGTCACCAATTGTGCAAGTTCTCCCACTTAAAAAGATGAGAGAGGCCTGTAATACACTTCAACTATGACAGACAAAATGAGAAAAAAATCCAGAAAATCACATTGTAGGATTTTAAATGGATTTATTTGCAAATTATGGTGGAAAATAAGTATTTGGTCAATACTTTGTCATTGCCAACAAAGGGTATATAACAGAGGTCAAACCTTTTCTGTAAGTCTTCACAAGGTTTTCACACACTGCTGGTATTTTGGCCCATTCCTCCATGCAGATCTCCTCTAGAGCAGTGATGTTTTGGGGCTGTTGCTAGGCAACACGGACTTTCAACTCCCTCCAAAGATTTTCTATGGGTTAGAGATCTGGAGACTGGCTAGGCCACTCCAGGACCTTGAAATGCTTCTTACGAAGCCACTCCTTCGTTGCCCGGGCGGTGTGTTTGGGATCATTGTCATGCTGAAAGACCCAGCCACGTTTCATCTTCAATGCCCTTGCTGATGGAAGGAGGTTTTCACTCAAAATCTCACGATACATGGCCCCATTTATTCTTTCCTTTAGACGGATCAGTCGTCCTGGTCCCTTTGCAGAAAAACAGCCCCAAAGCATGATGTTTCCACCCCCATGCTTCACAGTAGTGTTCTTTGGATGCAACTCAGCATTCTTTGTCCTCCAAACACGACGAGTTGAGTTTTTACCAAAAAGTTATATTTTGGTTTCATCTGACCATATGACATTCTCCCAATCTTCTTCTGGATCATCCAAATGCTCTCTAGCAAACTTCAGATGGGCCTGGACATGTACTGGCTTAAGCAGGGGGACACGTCTGGCACTGCAGGATTTGAGTCCCTGGCGGCGTAGTATGTTACTGATGGTAGGCTTTGTTACTTTGGTCCCAGCTCTCTGCAGGTCATTCACTAGGTCCCCCCGTGTGGTTCTGGGATTTTTGCTCACCGTTCTTGTGATCATTTTGACCCCACGGGTGAGATCTTGCGTGGAGCCCCAGATCGAGGGAGATTATCAGTGGACTTGTATGTCTTCCATTTCCTAATAATTGCTCCCACAGTTGATTTCTTCAAACCAAGCTGCTTACCTATTGCAGATTCAGTTTTCCCAGCTTGGTACAGGTCTACAATTTTGTTTATGGTGTCCTTTGACAGCTCTTTGGTCATGGCCATAGTGGAGTTTGGAGTGTGACTGTTTGAGGTTGTGGACAGGTGTCTTATATACTGATAACAAGTTCAAACAGGTGCCATTAATACAGGTAACGAGTGGAGAACAGAGGAGCCTCTTAAAGAAGAAGTTACAGGTCTGTGAGAGCCAGAAATCTTGCTTGTTTGTAGGTGACCAAATACTTATTTTTCTGATTTTTTTTTTCTTCTCATTTTATCTGTCATAGTTGAAGTGTACCTATGATGAAAATGACAGGCCTCATCTTTTTAAGTGGGAGAACTTGCACAATTGGTGGCTGACTAAATACTTTTTTTGCCCACTGTATTTACTTGAAAATGTATCATTTGACAAATTCGGCACATTTGGGCAGACTTGATACAAAATATTGTCCAGTATTGCAATGCTTCACTGGATCAATCGGAAACGTTGCGCACACACTGCTGACATCTAGTGGCCAAAATCTAAACCGTGCCTAAACTGCAATATTATATGATGGCCTTTCTCTTGCATTTCAAAGATGGAGTTTTTTTTATTATTATCTTTTACCAGATCTGATGTGTTATATTTGTTAGATGTTAGATCTAATATGTTGTATAATATTATATTTTGGGGGTGGCAGGTAGCTTAGTGGTTAGAGCGTTGGGCCAGTAACCGAAAGGTTGCTGGATCGAATCCCCGAGCAAGGCACTGTTCTCCCGGTAGGCTGGGTTTTTGTTCTTATCTGACTTGCCTATTTTAAATAAAGGTTCATTTTAAAATTGACATTAAAAAAAATATTATCCTACATTAATTTCACATTTCCACAAACTTCAAAGTGTTTCTTTTAAAATGATATCAAGAATATGCATATCCTTGCTTCAGGTCCTGACAAGTAGTTAGATTTGGGTATTTCATTTTAGGCGCAAATTGAAAAAAGAACATGGATTAACCAATCCAGCCCCCTTCCTGTCTCCCCATATAGGCCAGAGACGGTAGTGCAGTGCAGAGCCGGCCTCCATGCTGTCTGCTATGCGGCTGCCGTCCCAGGCCTCCTAGACCAGGCACAGCAGCATGGACGACTGGCCCAAAGGGTACGTGGCGCCGCCCAGCACCAGCTCCTCTCCCGCAATGCCCTGCGCCGCCTCAACCTGCTGCGTACTGGAGGGGCCAAGCAGGTCAAGACCACCACCACCTATCTACACCAGCCTGGCCAGAGGCATCTCAACTACTGAGGTCCTGGCCCTATCCCTTACCCTCCAACCATCAATTCATCCATCTGTCTCAACCTGGATCCACGAAAAGAGTTAATCCTGCAACATGCTCTCCATCTTCCCTCCATCCACCGATCCTCCACTCTGGAATGAAGAGACGTGATGAGGACTCCTTTAGAATAAATGCCATAGGTCACTTTACTCCGCCGCAGGTCCCCACCACCACATGGTAACTGGGAGAGACTGGTTCAATTAGATATTACACCTGTGGCGACACTCTCCGCTTTCACCCACTCTGCAATGGTTGTGTGGTGTCATAGTGTGGCTGTATATGCTGCCATAGAATGGTTGTGTGATGTCATTGATTGACATCGTGGAGTTGCTTATATGCTGTCGTAGTGACATTGTAAGTGATGTCATTGAGTTGTTGTATGCTGTCATAGAGTGGTTGTGTGCTATCAGAAGAGGGTTTGTGGCTTAATAGAATGACTGTGATGTCTTTTAGAGTAGGAGTAGGCATTTAGAAAAGGAGCATGTCTTTCACTTGAAATTAGGACAGTTTAACAAGGTTGTTTCTCATGCCCCTCCAATGAAATTGCTTCCTCTCTCACTTCATGGCAAACTAATGTAATTTGTCATTCTGATGGCCACAACTTACTTTTCAAAATCATCACCTCCCCTCTCTTGACTATGGGTGAACCTGCCTTGAACTTAGTAATTCAGTACTTTCACAATATTGTTTGAGAAAATGATGGTCAAATACTGGGTTAAATATCACTAAACGCCTTGTTATAATAGTAGAATTTAAGATAAAAATAAATAAATGTATTTAAAAAAAATTCCATAATATTTTTTAAAAGAAAAAAAACGTATATTACATATCAGTATGAAGTTAGTATGAGTGTTTATCTACATAGGTATGTTTGTAAGCAGCGGTTTGACTATGTTAGTGTGTGATTTGTTGCATGGTTGTATAGCGCTAGTCTCCAGATGTTGAGAAAACAGAAGAAAAAAAATGTTTTTGTATCTTCTCATATTGTTTGTTCTAAATCTGCAGTCCACTTCTCAGGGTCATAGCCAATCACCTTTACACTTTACTAAAATGCAGATTACTTGACGGATGTTAATTGTCTTTGTACATACTGGAGCCCTTCCAAATGTGTCATAGTGTGCTTTGCCTTGTGGTAATGTTTGTGATCAATGATTGACCTTTTAAAAGAATTGTGTGCGTCTCGATAAAATAGAATTTGAACGTTTGCTTGTCCAAGGACTGTGAAAATGAACTCCTACTCTCTCAATCGACTGTTATAACCCACCAAGATGGAGTGAAACTATTAGTCTTTTTCATTTTAGTTTTTTTTTTTTTTCTGTGTACTTTCCATTGTTTTGAGTTAGATTTTTGACCTGTTCTTTATTTGCTTAGTTACATAACTTAGTAATATTATGTTAAAATGTCAACCAAAAAGGTAGCAGCAAACTCTAACCTTGCAATAGTTTATATTACTATTGTTTTTGCTTTTACAGTATATTCTTCTTTACTTTAACAATGTTTGCAAATTGAAGACTTTTGTGTTCTGAAATGGTCAAGTTTGTGACAACATGAATCTGTGCACTGTAGTGGTAAGAAAGCACAGAGACAACTCAAACACCCAAATAGCCTATTTTAGTTTCACAGAACCTCTAAAAGTCAAGTATCCAGGGCAAACTCAATCATTTACATTACCTAATATTACGATAACCTGATATTATGACCTAATATCACCTGTTTCTTTGTACTTATTGGGGAAAATACACAGTACATACATACATACTCAGATGTATTTAGCATGGTAGCATTAAGAAGCAGTAAGGTGGTTTTGTTTGGTTTTGTCTCTATCATTGTAAACTGATTTATAGTGAAGTGATTTAAGCCTAGCCATTGTATTTGTGTCTTTAAAAAAAAAAAAAATCAAATTTCTCCGATTGCAAATCATTTGACGTGTCAATTTTTGTACTGCATTGTTGTGACACGGTCAACAGAACGAAGGGAATGGAGGAGATGGCTAAGTCCTCATTTTTGATGTGTGAAGCTGGAAGGAGCCATTTTGTTTTGTCCTCGGCTGTCTGTCTGAGCTCTTTGATAATAACAGGGATTTGTATTTTGTTTTATGCCTTGAATTTGTTGTGGATCACGTGCCTTCCAGGTTAAACAGTATAATGACAATGCATTAATGAAGAACTTGAACTGTTGTCCAAAGGGACAACACATACAAAAGAAAATCAGCTATGCACACAGGAGGTAGCTTATCTTCGTGAACCACCCAGCCCATGTACAGCTTTTATACACAAATGTAGCAAACCCGTTTTCTCGTGTGCGAAGAAAATTTGGTGGCATTTTTTTTTTACTACGTGTTAGACTTCTGCTTTGGTTTAGTTTACTGGAATAATACAGCACTTTGCCAAAAAAAGTGTAGGAATTTGAGCGTTAACTGTTATTTATCTACTTAACTGATTGCATTATTTGTATTTTGGACGTATGAGAGATCAATTCACTCTGTTTTTATGGTCAGCAAAATTTGCAAATGAGAATGTGGTAGTCTGTTCTAAAACTGTAATACATGATCTATTGTCATGATGTAAGCCACAGTCTACAATAAATGTTTTCATACACATACTCTTCCGTTTCTGTCCATTTGATCCATTTAACCTTTATTCTACCAGGTTTATTCAACTAAGATGACATGTCTTTTGCAAGAAAGACCCACAGCCAGGCTGGACTTAATTTCCAAACCTAGCCCTTTATGGCACTGAGCTGAGATGTTACTTTCAGTATGACATTATCATGAGTTCTGAATGAAGAGTACATAACTGCTTTGCACAGCAATATTAAAGCATAATAAAACGATTAAAAGATGGGCTTCATCAAACAATTGAGAACGAGTTATCACAAATGTTTGACCAATCACAACAGAGCAAAGTAGTTGCCAGGAAGATCTTCAATAACTATTACAAACAAACAACTGATTCAACACTTCAGAAAATAAACAGTGACCCAGAAAACAATAACTCTGATAAAATAATCCTATACACTTGTTTTAAAGGCTACAACATTGAATAATGATTGTTTATTGTGTGTTGAAATCGGAGGGGTATGCTACAAAGTGGAATCCAAATGTTGATTTTCTGATTCATTAAAAAAGCTCAACTTTATGCTTTTGGTTGTTGCAAGCTTATATATTTAAAAAAAAATGCCATGTAATTCCTTGATCCTTCTTTACTATATACGGTATAGGCAAACATGGTTTAGTAAGAAACTGTGGTATAGGTAGGTATACAGTGGGGCAAAAAAGTATTTAGTCAGCCACCAATTGTGCAAGTTCTCCCACTTAAAAAGATGAGAGGCCTGTAATTTTCATCATAGGTACACTTCAACTATGACAGACAAAATTAGAAGAAAAAAAATCCAGAAAATCACATTATAGGATTTTTAATGAATTTATTTGCAAATTATGGTGGAAAATAAGTATTTGGTCACCTACAAACAAGCAGGATTTCTGTCTCTCACAGACCTGTAACTTCTTTAAGAGGCTCCTCTGTCCTCCACTCATTACCTGTATTAATGGCACCTGTTTGAACTTGTTATCAGTATAAAAGACACATGTCCACAACCTCAAACAGTCACACTCCAAACTCCACTATGGCCAAGACCAAAGAGCTGTCAAAGGACACCAGAAACAAAATTGTAGACCTGCACCAGGCTGGGAAGACTGAATCTGCAATAGGTAAGCAGCTTGGTTTGAAGAAATCAACTGTGGGAGCAATTATTAGGAAATGGAAGACATACAAGACCACTGATAATCTCCCTCGATCTGGGGCTCCACGCAAGATCTCACCCGTGGGGTCAAAATGATCACAAGAACGGTGAGCAAAAATCCCAGAACCACACGGGGGGACCTAGTGAATGACCTGCAGAGAGCTGGGACCAAAGTAACAAAGCCTACCATCAGTAACACACTACGCCGCCAGGGACTCAAATCCTGCAGTGCCAGATGTGTCCCCCTGCTTAAGCCAGTACATGTCCAGGCCCGTCTGAAGTTTGCTAGAGAGCATTTGGATTATCCAGAAGAAGATTGGGAGAATGTCATATGGTCAGATGAAACCAAAATATAACTTTTTGGTTGGTAAAAACTCAACTCGTTGTGTTTGGAGGACAAAGAATACTGAGTTTTATCCAAAGAACACCATACCTACTGTGAAGCATGGGGGTGGAAACATCATGCTTTGGGGCTGTTTTTCTGCAAAGGGACCAGGACGACTGATCCGTCTAAAGGAAAGAATAAATGGGGCCATGTATCGTGAGATTTTGAGTGAAAACCTCCTTCCATCAGCAAGGGCATTGAAGATGAAACGTGGCTGGGTCTTTCAGCATGACAATGATCCCAAACACACCGCCCGGGCAACGAAGGAGTGGCTTCGTAAGAAGCATTTCAAGGTCCTGGAGTGGCCTAGCCAGTCTCCAGATCTCTAACCCATAGAAAATCTTTGGAGGGAGTTGAAAGTCCGTGTTGCCTAGCAACAGCCCCAAAACATCACTGCTCTAGAGGAGATCTGCATGGAGGAATGGGCCAAAATACCAGCAACAGTGTGTGAAAACCTTGTGAAGACTTACAGAAAACATTTGACCTCTGTCATTGCCAACAAAGGGTATATAACAAAGTATTGAGATAAACATTTGTTATTGACCAAATACTTATTTTCCACCATAATTTGCATTTAATTTTATTAAAAGTCCTACAATGTGATTTTCTGGATTTTTTTTTTCTCATTTTGTCTGTCATAGTTGAAGTGTACCTATGATGAAAATTACAGGCCTCTCTCATCTTTTTAAGTGGGAGACTAAATACTTTTTTGCCCCACTGTACATGATACTTACTACCCTCTGGGGGTAGATGTCACTATTTGGACGGGTCCAGTATAACAAATAATGCATTTGCTAGAAGAGGAGTGAAAAAAGCTTCAACCTAGTTCAATCTACGTACAATAACAATAAGCATATAATATCTGCGTTGAACCGTAAGAATCTTCCTGTTTCAGTATGACAGCGCTCCACGCTGTCTTCATCTCGGGTTGTTTACATTTTGAAGGAAGACCACGTTGTTTCTCCTGACCTTCCTCTGATTGGCTAAGAGAGTTTGAAACCTCTCCCATAGGTGGACCTGTAATACGGAAGTGTTTTTCTTGCAGAGAAAAAAGAAGAAAATAGAGCTTAAACGTTTTTATATATATACTTGACCACATGTAAAGGCTAACTCAACACCTACTGCGTCGTTTAAGGTTAACCGGGAAATAAGGAATGCGCCCTTTCCCCCAAAAAAATATAAATGAAACCCCTCTTGTGCAAACTAGATCCGCCATCCATACAAAGTCGATGAGCGAACGTCCCTAATAAAGATCACAAACACGTGATCAAATGTATTAATTGTCGGGAAACAAAACAGAATGTTCGCTTTCTTATTTGCAATAAATGGAATTCAGATTTGAACATTTAGCGCGTTTAAATGAACCGGGAACACACATGCGCACTTGCTATGGAATGGTCAGATATATAAAGATTGGCGCCGGCGCGCCAGCTGATCATTATTCGTTCATTCATTTCTGAGGGTAAGGAGCTGGAGAGGAATTGTTTGCTTATTTAGCTAGCTAGCTATATTTCTCAGGAGTTTATTCTGAAAATTTGTGGTAACGCTACTATGTCGATGGGGAACATTCAGTTCATTGGGATATTGTTTTTGTCTAAAAATCTGGAAAAGAAACCAAATTGCAAGGGCGACTGGTAACGTTAGCAAACTGTCTGGTAAACATTAGTTAGTTGATTTGATAAGGCAATATATCTCTTTCTTCACATTGGTTTGACGCTGTCTTTGTTATTAACTTTGCTTGATATTTAACGTTAACACGCAAGCCACCACTGCTTTTCATGGACGTGGCATAAAGGTAGTTTAGCCAGTAACTTTGCTAGACAGGAAACTACATCATGCAAATTTTACCTAGCATTGTTGAATTATTGCTATTGCAATACATTATTTAAGTATCATATCGTTTATCTATTTATATAAACTTTGTTTTAATATTGATGTATTTGAGGTAAAATTGGCTCACTGGTGAGCTACTATAGCTAGCCATAGTGACTGTCCAAATCCTCCCGCTTCGAGAAATTGGCGCGTAGTTGGGTTTCACAAACCATCAAAAATAATTATCATATGGTTACTTTCGTTAACAATAACAATGTAAGTTATTACCAGGGCTTCTGACATAACATTGGGACTACGGATACAGTAGATTTTATGCAATTTGTGGCAATTTCTTTGTGGAAATGAGGACGGTACTCACAAGCTCAACCCTCTATACCCATTTGGCATACCATTTTACCGCCCGGACAAAAACAGCCTTTTATTATCCAATCATGTTTTGAACTTGTAAAGATGCTTATTTGTACAAACTCTAAACTATCTTTGCCATTTTAACAATGTTTTCGCCCTGTCTCCTTTTCAGTGGAACTCTGAAGCCTTCAATTGACAGAATGGCTAACGTTAGACGCAGGTATGGGAAGCCACACTGTAATAAAGCCTCGTTATCAGCTTGCAATGATGCTTGTTAACTATAAAATTGATTATTTGTACATGTTTGAAAACAATTAGTGTTGACTGCTTGCTGCCGCTAAAAGTTGTCTGTCCTTCCAGTGGTCGCATCACATTACAAGCAAGAGATGAGAACGCACCGGAACAGAATGTCAAGATCACACGAAAAAGAAAATCTGAGGTTTGTTCAATTAGCTAGCAGTGTTATTTTTTAACCATTAGTGTAGCGGTATTGTTTATATTGTTCTTAAGCCAAATAAGAACTACAGGTATTGTCCGTTTTACTTTTTAGCCATCAAAAAAGATGCCACCCGCAGTGAAGAAACAAAGCTATGAAATACAGGTTGGTTTGCTTGTTTATTCAACCAATTAACGTTACCAAGTTGTGCCAGTGATTGATGACTGTAAAACATGTGGGAGAATATAGGGGTGAACTGGTAAATAAATTCGCATGGATGTAGAAGTAATTGAATTAACGCTACATACACACAAGACTAGTTATCTGTGTCACTGGGTTAGACTGCGCGCAATAACCCCGCGTTTTGTCTGTCCCTCCCTTTCTCCTCCCCGCCTGATCTAAATCGCATTGCGTTCTTTGTTTTGTATACACTATGGAACGCGCATCAATACCCGTTTCTGTCGCCATTGAAATAATCATTCTCTTTTCGGTGTTTTTTTAAAGTTCATGTGTACTATAGCTTTGAACAGTTTGGTACTTTTCACTGTGCGTGTAGCATGCTGTGACCTATTTGTTAATGTTGGCTATATGGAATTTTCACTCGGTAAATGCATGCTTATTTATCTGCATTCGCTGCTTATGTGACTATGCTGATGAAAAGAGATTGACTTTGGTGCCTTTTCTCTCTAGAAACGGTGGTCAGAAGAAGGGGCAAGTCCATGTGTCCTTGTAGAAACGCCACACAAGGAGCTTGTGGTGACCAAAGACCTGTCTGGCTTCAAGCAGTTCCGATTCAAGAACATCTTCATCAAGACCTCACCGCTGCCCTGCCTCAGGTACTGTGTGTGTGTTGAAGGGGCTTAGCCCAAATTCCCTTTACACCTCATTGGTGGCAACTGCTCCCATGTTTTTGTTTCTAAACTGTACACCCCCCCCCCCCCCCCCCCCCCAACACTACTTAGGAAAACTCAATGTAATTTCCTGCAACTAGAGAAACTTTAGAAATGGGCTACTTTTTTCCTGTTTATGACTATTGATGACAAACATTCAGTATCTGGTGTTGGGCCTCAGTCAATGCCAGTGTACACTGTATGTCTTGTTAAGACCGGTGTGTTTTTCTCCTTGGCAGCTGGGCCAGCTCGGATGACGTGTGGATTAAGATGCTGAACAAGGAGCTGAAGTATGTCCATGACAAGGGCTTCCTACAGCAGCACCCCAAACTAAAGCCCAAGATGAGGGCCATTCTCCTGGACTGGCTTCTAGAGGTACATGTGTCTCTGAAATTACTTGCTGTACTCTTCAATCTTGGGCCTATCTATATGCCCTTGTTTACGCCCGCTCTTGGATTTGCCATAACTGGATTAGAAGTCGACCGATTATGATTCAACGCCGATACCTATTATTGGAGGCCCAAAAAAAAGCAGATGCTGATTTTTATTTATTTGTAATAATGACAATTACAACAATACTGAATGAACACTTATTTTAAGTTAATACATCAATAACAATCCATTTAGCCTCAACTAAATGATGAAACATGTTCAATTTGGTTTAAATAACGCAAAAACAAAGTGTTGAAGTAAAAGTGCAATATGTGCTATGTAAGAAAGTTAATGTTTGAGTTCCTTACTCAGAACATGAGAACATATGAAAGTTGGTGGTTCCTTTTAATACGAGACTTCAATTTTCCGAGGTTTTAGGTTGTAGTTAATATAGTATTTATAGGGCTATTTCTATCTACCATTTGTATTTCATATACCTTTGACTATTGGATGTTCTTATAGGCACTATGGTATTGCCAGTGTAACAGTATAGCTTCCGTTCCTCTCCTCGCTCGAACCAGGAACACAACGACAACAGCCACCCTCGAAGCAGCGTTACCCATCGCTCCACAAGAGCCGCGGCCCTTGCAGAGCAAGGGGAACAACCACTCCAAGTCTCAGAGCGAGTGACGTTTGAAACGCTATTAGCGTGCACCCTGCTAACTAGCTAGCCATTTCACATCGGTTAACCCAGCCATTAGGCTGATAGGCTTGAAGTCATAAACATCGCTGTGCTTGCGAGGAGCTGCTGGCAAAACGCACGAAAGTGCTGTTTGAATGAATGCTTACGAGCCTGCTGGTGCTCAGTCAGACTGCGCTATCAAATCATAGACTTAATTATAACATAACACACAGAAATCCGAGCCTTTGGTCATTAATATGGTCAAATCCGGAAACTATAATTTGAAAACAAAACGTTTATTTCAGTGAAATACGGAACCGTTCTGTATTTTATCTAACGGGCGGCATCCCGAAGTCTACATTTTCTTGTTACATTCCACAACCTTCAATGTTATGTCATAATTACGTACAATTCTGGCAAATTAGTTCGCAATGTGCCAGGCTGCCCAAACTGTTGCATATACCCTGACTCTGCGTGCAATGAATGCAAGAGAAGTGACACAATTTCACCTGGTTAATATTGCCTGATAACCTGGATTTCTTTTAGCTAAATATGCAGGTTTAAAAATATATACTTCTGTGTATTGATTTTAAGACAGGCATTGGTGTTTATGGTTAGGTACAGTCGTGCAACGATTGTGCTTTTTTCGCAAATGCGCTTTTGTTAAATCATCTCCCAGCGTTGCATCAATTATATGCAACGCAGGACACGCTAGATAAACTAGTAATATCGTCAACCATGTGTAGTTGTTATAACTAGTGATTATGATTGATTATTTTTTATGTTTAATGCTAGCTAGCAACTTACCTTGGCTTCTACTTCATTCGCGTAACAGGCTGGCTCCTCGTGGAGTGCAATGAGGCAGGTGGTTAGAGAATTGGACTAATTAACTGTAAGTTTGCAAGATTAGATCCCCCGAGCTGACAAGGTGAAAATCTGTCGTTCTACCCCTGAACAAGGCAGTTAACCCACTGTTCCTAGGCTGTCATTGAAAATAAGACTGTTCTTAACTGACTTGCCTAGTTAAATAAAGGTAAACATTTTTAATTTTTTATCAGCGCCCAAAAATACTGATTTCCGATTGTTATGAAAACTTGAAATCGTCCATTCCGATTAATCGGTCGACCTCTGAACTGGATACGCATGAGCCAAAGGTCTGATACTCCACCTCCATAGTTATTTCCTCAGGGGTTCTACATCTCCAATACTTTGACTTGTTTACTGTAGTGCCACAGGATTTGTACAGAGGTGACTGATGTCTAACCCATCCCTGTTTTGTCCTGTGTTGTAGGTGAGTGAGGTGTACACTCTGCATCGAGAGACTGCTTATCTGGCTCAGGACTTCTTTGACCGCTTCATGCTGACACAGGAAGATATGGCGAAGGACCGACTGCAGCTCATAGGAATCACAGCCCTCTTCATCGCATCGAAGATAGAGGTGGGTGTAACGTCCTCCATTTTCATGCTCTTCTGGATGGTGACCACTGCTTTAGATTATACTGTCAACAAATTAATAAGATGGCGTTAGCACTTTTTTTTCCTTCTCAAGTCTTAATTGTTCCCTCCTTATGTCCCTCAGGAAATCTACCCTCCAAAGCTCCATGAGTTTGCCTACGTTACTGACGGAGCCTGTGAGGAAGAAGCGATCCTGGAGATGGAACTTGTCATGTTGAAGGTAAGAAACCCCCCCTGTGCCCAACACTGTACTAATTCAGTTGTCACACATGACTTAATGACTCTCCTCCATCAGGCGCTGAACTGGAACCTGTGTCCAGAGACAGTGATCACATGGCTGAAGCTCTATGCTCAGGTGGAGTCCCTAAAGGATGGTGTCAACTTCCTGGTACCTCAGTTCTCTCAGGACACCTACATCCAGATCACACAGGTGAGTCCACTAGCCCACCCCCCCCCCCCCCTCCCCCGGCAGCTTCTCCTGACACTTGACTGTCGTGGAAGGTTTTCAGCTTCCCTACAGCTGTTTTAATGGTTGTCTTGGTCTCTTCATGTTACAGCTTTTAGACCTGGCCATTCTGGACATCAACTGTCTGGACTACCAGTATGGGATACTGGCTGCTGCTGCCTTCTGCCATTTTTTCTCATTTGACGTTGTCCACAAAGTATCAGGTAAGCAATGATTTGACATCGTGTACATGGGTTGGCCCCACTCTAGAACGCCACAGCCCTCCTGTGTTATTACATAGTTACTAATGTCTGTTTCTGTGCAGGTCTGACGTGGGATAGTATTGCTCCCTGTGTCTGGTGGATGACCCCCTTCATGCGCACGGTCAGCGCCTGTCCCAGAGCAGAGCTCAAGGACTTTAAGAAAGTGACGTCTGACGACAGACACAACATCCAGACCCACGTAGACTACCTGTCCATGCTGGTGAGGGCTCACACAACATTTTCAGGGGCTGGAATGGGTACAATATTCAAAGAAAACAACCAGAATGGCTGCTCACTGTTGGCTGTTTAGAGTATCTCTACCAGTGTTTGGGAGTAGGAAGTCGCTTTCACCCAGACATGTATTGCAGCCATCTTGGTGATGCATGGGCAGCCATTTTGTGCTACAAAGTCATATTTTAAGTAAAATAATAGAACTGCGCATACAAAATGTTCATTGTTCTTATTGAATCATCTTGTCTGTTGCAGAGCGACGCTCACCAGAGGCAACCGGACAGCCAAGACAGACTATCGCCTGCTGCCATAGGAGGGATATTGACTCCACCAAAAAGCACAGAGAAACCAGCCAATCACTGAGCCCCAGGGTCTCCTTGTGTTAATCTTCTGACCAACCAGATGAAGGGAGAATTCCCTAGATGTCATGCCTGATCAGCCAGAGGCTGGGAAACTTAACTTCGGAACCTCATCCTCACGTGACCAATCAAATTAGCTTTTGGGCATAACTCGCCTTTGTGTAGCATGTTAAAATGAGTTATTTTATTTTTTATACCAAGCTGTATATCAGTATATATGCAGTACAACCATGGAAATCAGCTCATGGTTACTATATTGACTTATTTAGTCAAATGATTGCAACAAAGACCCTGTTCTCGCAGTCTTAATCCCCAGAATTAGAATTTTACATGGGGATCATTTGAGTTGACTCAGGTCTTTCTCCATAGGAAAGCATGTCTGCTGCTCCCCCTCTGTTACTTGAAGGTGAACATCTCAAGACATGGGATGTTTTGATGGCTAAAAAGCTCATTATTTGAGGTGAATTGGTACATAATGCTCACAGTTGAGTTGCTTAACTCAGTATCTTAACATTGTGTTATCATGTGTATCTGGTGCTGTGTAGTTTAAATCTGGGTGCTCCTGGTAATGCTCAGCCATACAGTAACACTGAAAGCAGTCTTGATGTTTGCTCTGGTGACATTTTAAACATTTGAGCTGTTTGAAAGGGTAGTGCAGGGCTAACTGTTTACTACACGACCTTCTTAAACACTGTTTTTTTAAGTTGTGTATTCTCACCACACTGTGAACGACTCATTGCATTCTCCTGCCACAACACATTCCTGGACAACTTGACTTCAGTAGTTTGATTTAGACCCTTTGGACTGACTTACAACTGTATGTAATTTTTACATTGCATTTATTTTTTCATTTAAGCCTTACAATGTTTTTATGTCTATATACATTCATAGGGCTATGAATTCAGGTCTTTAACAATGCCAAAGGCAAACGATTTAAGTCACGGGATGCATGTTATTTATGACTATCTGTTATTGGGTGGGAAACCCCGGTATAATGCAGTTACATATGAAATGTTGTAGGTTTGCGCTAGCCTGTCCGTGGTGCCTTAGTTGAACTACTATGGTGATAGTGTGATGTGAAGACTTGAGAACCCAGAGGTTCCAGTGCAGGGCTCCAACCCAGTCAGTCTAGCAAACCTGTGACTGTCAACTGAAACCTTCAGTGTTGTGCAGATGCCTGCCGAGGCAGCAGTATACAAAGAACCATGTTTAAACTGTAAATGAAATACTAATGTATATATGTTATGTACATAAACTGAAAGTTATGTTTTCTAATGGAATTGTATTGAATAAATGACATGTATGCATTTTGCCTGCTTTTATGGTTGACATTGCAATGGCAGCATTTGCCTTGTACTTGTTCGACCATGGTTTGTTAAATTCTTGTGAATTGGCGAGGGAGTGACATTTAGAACTGGTCTAACTTGAATGAATCAAGCCACAACTGGAGAAGTCCTCTTATTTCCATCTGAAATGGGACGAACATCGCCTTGCCTTCAACAAGCGTGAGGTGTGAGCATCACCCCTTTGCGTCCTCTGACATAAAAAGCAATTTTTCACAGAATGATGGTGTTATAAAGATGAGGCCCGCACTTTTAACATGTGCTTTGCATTACAGTATCCTTATCAGGCCTCATTGTCTTGGGTCTGGCATTTCGTGTTTACACATGTCATGGGAGTGTCTTCTGAGGGGGAGGGGAACGCTTTACTCCTCAAATGACAGGCGTTGTGTAAAAGAACCTTAACCGTGACTGAGACGGGGGTGAAGTCTCAATGAAGTGCTCAACTTCACTCCAGTATTGAAGGGTGTTTGTTGAAACCAGAAGGACAACACTAATCTAATGAACATTAGGTTAAAAAGTGGGTCAAAGCAGCTGTAAGAGACTCAGTAATGTGATTGTGTTAAAGCTCCAATGCAGCCATTTTTATCTCAATATCAAGTCATTTCAGGGTAACAATTAACTTACTGTAATGGTAATTTAAATAGCTGCTTAGCAAACAGCAATTTCTCAAGCAACAGTTTTGCTCAGACTGTTGGAACGGTCTGAGTGGGGAGGGGGAAATGATCTTATTGGCAGAGGTTTTGAACTATTTATTTTTGGTCTAACTAATCCACCGCCTCTGTCACCAAGTAGGCCAAAACTCCATCCCACCAAAACAGTCTTTTCAAACTGCTCTTACACTAAAAGGTCATTATCATTTTCATAATTTCACTGTATTATTCCAACCTCAAGTGTAGAAATATACTGTATTGTATATTAAACACAGGAATATTATGTTTTTTTTGACTGCACTGGGCCTTTAAGAAAAATTGCCCCAGTCCTATCTCTAGTACCCCTAATGTCCCCCACCCTGAAAGGACTGAACAGTGACTGTGGCAGTGACCTCTGGTCAGTCAGCTCCGCTTGGGTGTCTGTGTGTGACGATGCATGTCTCTACCGTGAGGCCAGCGTGTTTGTGTGTCTGTTTGAGGGGGTAGTCTAGGAGGCAGGCAGTGGGACAGCAAGGCAGCCATGGGCCGCTCTCTCTCCCCCCTCCCCAAGTCTAGGTTGTGAGAGGTTATTGTGTTGGCCTGGGAATGCATGGCCCCCACCTCTACATGCCAGAGTTATTATAACCCCCCACCCATCCCTCTTAAACCAACCCTGACAAAGAGACCCCCCCACCCCACCCCCAACCCAACTGCATAATGAGTCCTTCACTTTTATGTGTCTTTAATTTTCCAACTTAACGTACATGTGCTACCATCTCCACGTACAAATAGCCCATATTATCTATGACACATCTACAGTGGGAATATTTTTTTAAATCCTTGAGAGAAACTATAACAAATTGAACATAATATAATTTGACCAAATACATTATTTTTCATGTATTTCATGTAAAGATCTGAAACTGCCTCACTGTGCCTTTAGGCGCTGCAGATTACACCACCAGAGGGCAGTATGTCCCTATGTTAAGAATAATCATAGCCGTATTTCTCATCCCTTTAATCACTGTTGTTGAACCTTCTCTCATACAGTGCTATGTCCTGATAAAGCCTGGGCCATGGTTCATTAACAGTTTCCATATAATAGAGAGAGAGATGGAGTTACTGGACAAAGAAAGTTACAAAACCAAATGCAATGCCTTGAAGAAAAGCTATTTTTAATAAAAGTAATATACAAAATGAATATCTGACGTTAGGTTGCTATAAAACGTTAGATATGTACATTATTTATACATAATAACATGGGGGCAAGAACCTTGAGTCCTGAACGCAGGGACACTGGGCTGCGAGGAGTGAAGCCTTACTGGGTTTGTGAGTTCTGGAGTCCATGTGTGTCACTGAACGGCTGCAACCACATTTATCCATTGTATCTATAGTTTTAGGTTAATATAGGCAAACATAGCAACTGCAGTTAAGTTATATGGGGGGGGGGGGGGGGGGAATGTAAGGGTGCAGTCGATAATTGGACCAAACACCAGCGTACAAAAGGCACCCCCAGTAATTTGAAATGTGGAGACAACTTGGAGACAATAGCCAGAAGGGATTTTATCAGTGTGTTTTAGGGAAGTGTTCCTGGTTCTCACTTTGTCCCCACTGTGCATCACCGTAACTCTACAGCCATGGAAAACACGAGATATTTGTTTATACAGCTATACAAAAGAATGATCAAGAACAAAATCATAAAGTGAAGACATTTTGGAGAGCTAGTTTTGGGGAGTTTCTGTCAATCTACGGCAACACACATAGATCCATTTCAATCAGATCATTTGTAAAATAATGGTCGGCAATGGAGTTTCTGTGATTGTACTGTTCGACTTTTCTTTGACAACTCACAACTATTCCTCCCCTCCCTGTATGTCCTGTCTCCTTTAGCACAAAACATTCATCAGACGTTGTCAGGACACTGTGGGGTCATCCTGCCCTCCTGTTTCCAAGACAATAGGACAGGAAGTTTCAAAAATGATTGGCATCACACAACACCATCTCTGAACCAACATAGAGCTAGAAACAGAAGAAAGGAGCACGTCCTTGTAAGACACATCAACACAGTGCACCACGAGGGCTGGGTTCATCATGTCTATATTGGAGTATAAAAATATTTCCTATCTGAAACCCATCACTATATTCTATAATACACTTAATTGATGCCAAGTGAAGGTTTCTCACCAGGCATATCAACAATGCTTTTACCATTCTAAGCATTTTAAGGTTTGTACTTATTTTTGGGTAAATGGATTCTGCAATTAACACTGAGAATCATCCACTAGTGCAATTAGACCGTGATTGAAAGGGAAAGTATTTGACAATAGTCTAGAACCTCCTGCATATGAGTTACTCATAACTTCACATATCAAGGAATAAGCAACACGATTGACTGCTTTCTTCATCTAATCCATTTTTCCTTTAGTTATATAAGGTTCCTCCTAGAGATCATATCTACCTCCTGCTCAACTGAAGAAGGTGAACTCCCCCTGTGTAGGGCAAAAATGCTGTTAATATATATTGTCACAGGATAGAATGTCATAAAGGAACAAATCAGAGCTTCTCCATTTGCCCGTTTCCCTGGCATGACTGTCTTTATCCAATAGGATGTCTGAAACAAAAACGTTATAATACAAAATAAATGGGTACCGGTAACATATACATTTGACATACTAAGTTCAAAGTCCTTATAATGTAGTAGAACAACATTGTCCCTGTTGGTTCAACATCATTTCAGAGCTAAAATAAATACAGTTTCAACACTTCACCGAGAGAAATAAAACAGAATAAATAAATTCATCTCACTAAGACTTGTAATCCCTCTTCCACCACATAAAGCTTCAGCAAACCTGTCAACATGAAGAAAAAAATAACAGGAGCCAATTTTCTGTGTGCTTTGTTTCCCTTACAACCAACCAGCATTGACACACCAGACACAATCACTAGCAGGAACTAAGTCAGTCAATGTTGCAGTGTATGATGGGTTGTGTTTTATGAGTACCCTAAAAAGGGTGTGGCAGGTTGTCCTGACTATGGCTCCTCTGACTCTGGCTGTAACACAAAGTGTCCCTGTATGTCAGCGCCAGCGCCGGCTGCTCGTACATTTCACTTAGAGCCTCAAACTTGTCCCCCCAGTGGGATAGCCGGTCGAAGCTGAAGGCTGCTCCCTCCTCTTCCTCTGCTGTATCGTGGGAGATAGCAGAACCCAGCGAGCTGAGGCTACCGACCGGGGACCCGGCGCCCTCGATGCTCCAGACATGATAGCTGTCCGGCGGGAACTCCTGACTGTCGTTGTCGGCCTCCCAGATGATGCGCGCCACGTAGCTCTTGAAGTCCATGGGGCAGTGGCCCACGGAGATAGCATGAGCATCATTACTATCATTAGTATAGCTAGCATTGCTAGCGTGGTGATGATGGCGGTGGTGGTGGTGGGGGATGTGGAGGTAGGGGGTCCCTGAGCTGCAGGCTGAGCCAGCAGGGTGCACCTCCTCCTGGGAGCCCTGTGAGGACTTGATGAGAGGGGCGGTAGTGCAGGATGAGGACTGGGACAGGCTGGAACACAGGGGCCTCTTCAGCTCTGTGATATCATAGGCATTCTGGAGGGATGAAATGGCATCAAATTAAAAACATAAGTATGAAAAATAAGTAAATGGTACCATCTAGTGGTCAATTTAGAAATTCATCTCAATGAACAGCGACGTAGATCATTTCACTGTGCTGCAATGTCTGACCTGTGTGTGTGTGTGTGTATGTGTGTATGTGTGTATGTGTATGTGTGTATGTGTGTGTACCTGGTCCTGCTCTCCTCCTCCCTCCTCGTTGTAGTTGAGGATATTCTCTCTGATGTCCTCCCAGCTCTGGTGTTCTGCAGGGATGTGGTACACGCCCCTCTTCTGGAACTTACTACGACTGCCCTTCTGGTTCCACACTGTCACAGCTACCAGCACAGCTACAGGACACAGAGAGGCAACAGTTCAGTCATTATAGTGGATGGAAGAGATGGAGAGATAACACTACTGTACTCTACATGCATCTGAGTGTTGAAGGGAAAGAGATGAAGCAAAACCTATCCTTTTCACGTTCACCTCTTGTCTTCTGTTGGCCATCCGCTGTCCCTCAGGCAATCCTACACGGTCTTTTCCCCTCTCCCTTCATTCCAGCCCTCTCAATTTCCCCTCCTCACTCTCCCTGCAAGTCTAACCATCATATATCACTGATTTGTAGACATTCACCACTGCAGCTACTTCACCCTTTTCCTCATCTCGCTTGACGTTTCTAGTTTTGGCACTCAGATGTTTATGTTAGTCTTCTCATCCCCCTCTTCTATCCCTGGCATGGGGCTATGATCTCTACGTCGTGTATCAGGGCCGTCAGCGTTGACAGAGGGGCCCTCGGGGGCCCTGCCAGTCTGACATCACACAGCCATACCTGTCAGGGGCTCATACAAACCTCGCTACCTGTCACATGTCACTGAATGACCCTCTAGTCTATTTCCCCTGCCCTCGCTTCGACATACATCTACAGTTGAAGTAGGAAGTTTACATAACTTTAGCCAAATACATTTAAACTCAGTTTCACAATTCCTGACATTTAATCCTAGTAGAAATCCCCTGTCTTAGGTCAGTTAGGATCACCACTTTATTTTAAGAATGTGAAATCTCAGAATAATAGTAGAGAGAATGATTTATTTCAGCTTTTATTTCTTTCATCACATTCCCAGTGGGTCAGAAGTTTACATACCCTCAATTAGTATTTGGTAGCATTGCCTTTAAATGGTTTAACTTGGGACAAACGTTTTGGGTAGCCTTCCACATTCCACAAGCTTCCCACAATAAGTTAGGTGAATTCTGGCCCATTCCTCCTGACAGAGCTGGTGTAACTGAGTCAGGTTTGTAGGCCTCCTTGCTCGAACACACTTGTTCAGTTCTGCCCACATTTTCTATAGGATTGAGGTCAGGGCTTTGTGATGGCCACTCCAATACCTTGATTTTGTTGTCCTTGAGCCATTTTGCCACAACTTTGGAAGTATGCTTGGTGTCATTGTTAATTTGGAAGACCCATTTGCGACCAAGCTTTAACTTCCTGACTGATGTCTTGAGATGTTGCTTCAATATATCCACATACTTTTCCTACCTCATGATGCCATCTATTTTGTGGAGTGCACCAGTCCCTCCTGCAGCAAAGCACCCTCTTGATGCTGCCACCCCCGTGGGATGGTGTTCTTCGGTTTGCAAGCCTCCTCATTTTCCTTCAAACATAACGATGGTCATTATAGCCAAACAGTTCTATTTTTGTTTCATCAGACCAGAGGACATTTCTCCAGAAAGTACAATCTTTTTCCCCATGTGCAGTTGCAAAACGTAGTCTGGCTTTTTTTATGGCGGTTTTGGAGCAGTGGCTTCTTCCTTGCTGAGCGGCCTTTCAGGTTATGTTGATATAGGACTCGTTTTACTGTGGATATAGATGCTTTTGTACCTGTTTCCTCCAGCATCTCACAAGGTCCTTTGCTGTTGTTCTGGGATTGATTTGCACTTTTCGCACCAAAGTACGTTCATCACTAGGAGACAGAACGCGTCTCCTTCCTGAACGGTATGACGGCTGCGTGGTCTCATGGTGTTTATATTTGCGTACTATTATTTGTACAGATGAACGTGGTACCTTCAGGCGTTTGGAAATTGCTCCCAAGGATGAACCAGACTTGGGGAGGCCTACAATTTTTCAGATGTCTTGGCTGATTTCTTTTGATTTTCCCATGATGTCAAGCAAAGAGGCACTGAGTTTGGAGGTAGGCCTTGAAATACATCCACAGGTAGACCTCCAATTGACTCAAATGATGTCAATTAGCCTATCAGAATCTTCTAAAGCCATGACATAATTTTCTGGAATTTTCCAAGCTGTTTAAAGGCAGTCAACTTAGTAGATGTACTTCTGTCCCACTGGAACTGTGATACAGTGAATAATAAGTGACTTTTACGGAACTTTTGGACATTTCGTCACATTATAGTGGACGCGCTTTGTGACTTTGGAATTGTTTACCAAACGCGCTAACCAAAGTAGCTAATTGGACATAAATAACAGACATTTTCGAACAAATCAAGCATTTATTGTGGACCTGGGATTCCTAGGACTGCATTCTGATGAAGTTCATCAAAGGTAAGGAAACATTTACCATGTATTTTCTGGTTTCTGTTGACTCCAACATGGCGGCTAATTTGGCTTCTGTTCTGAGCGCTTTTATTGCATGTGTTGCATTTTCCGTAAACCTTTTTTGAAATCTGACACAGCGGTTGCATTAAGGAGAGGTATATCTATAATTCCATGTGTATAACTTGTATTATCATTTACATTTATGATGAGTATTTCTGTTGAAACGATGTGGCTATGCCAAATCACTTGATGTTTTTGGAACTAGTGAATCTAATAAGCCAATGTAAACTCCAGATTTTTTGATATAAATATGAACTTTATCAAACAAAACATGCATGTATTGTGTAACATGAAGTCCTAAGAGTGTCATCTGATGAAGATAATTCAAGGTTAGTGATTAATTTCATCTTTATTTCTGCTTTTTGTGAATGCTATATTACGCTGGAAAATGGCTGTGCTTATTGTGGTTTGGTGGAGATCTAACATAATCGTTTGTAGTGCTTTCGCTGAAAAGCCTATTTGAAATCGGAACCTTTGGTGGGATTAACAACAAGATTACCTTTAAAATGATAAAACAAATGTTTTAGGAATTGTAATTATGATATTTCTGTGTTTTGAATTTGGCGCCCTCTATTTTCACTGGTAGTTGTCATATCGATCCCGGTATTGGGATTGCAGCCATAACAAGTTGCACGCTCAATGTTCCGTAAAAACAGCTCACTATATGAAGGGTGAAAGGTCATGTGAAGAGAGGGTTTTAGTCGCCCATATTTACCGAAGAAGACGAGCAGACACATGCTGATGACCAGGATGGAGCCCGGGCTGAGGGCGGCCATACGGTGGGCTTTCATCTGGCCCACTTCACACCGCTGACCTCTGAACCCCTCGGGGCAACGGCACTGCCAACTGTCGGGGGTCAGGGCGTGGCAGGTGCCCCTGTTACGGCAGGCTGAGGGTCCACACGGGGAGGGTACACAGCGGTGGTGGCCTGATGTTTCGTCTGTCACCGTCACCTGCCCACCTGGACACCTGGGAGAGGACAGAGAACGGGTTTTTTCTTTTAACTATGTCTGTGTCCTTAGCATGTGTAAGATTGTGTGCGTGCGTGCGAGAGTGTGCTTGTACGTGTTTAAATGTGTGTGGAGCCATCCTCACACCTGCACTGGTGTTTCCTCCACAGGTCCACACAGTAGAGGGGGTTACGGCAGGGCTTGGCACTGCAGGCGTCTGAGTGACAGCCGGAGGTCACCCCCCTCCGCTCCAACACTGTACTGAACTCTGTACTCTGACCATCCAGAGGGAGGGAGTGGCCGTTCAGCCTCACATCGCGCAAGCAGCCTGCAAGTGAGAGAGGGAGAGAGACTTATGACTGACAAATACTAATAGGATAACATTCTTAGAGATAATCAGAGTGAATCAGAGAACTGTTTTTTGTAATTGCTGTTTCTAAGAAATGTATTTACCTTGGTAAAGTAAAATAAAGGGAAAAAAGGGAAAGATTGCGTAAATAAGACAGAACAAAATGAAGACAGAAACATCAGTCCTTCCTTGACATGGACTTGTGGCTTATTGACCCAGCCAAAGATACCCACACTGAGAGGTAGAGGGCAGACACACCCAGGGAGAGACAAGGAGAGAGGAGCTCATTACAGTAGAGAGGAGGGAGGAGTAGAGACAGGATAAGGTGAAATGATGAGAAGAGAGGATGAAATGAGACAGGAGAATAGATTGAGACAAAGAGGAGACAGGGGAGAAAGAACATGGAAAGGACAGAAGAGGAGACAATCTTACCCTGGAAGTCAGCAGATTGTCCAGGGGTTGGTCCATTTCCCAGCAGCACACTGGAGGGGTGCACTACAATCTCCCGCCTGTTCCCCATCCAGGCCCTGACCTCCCGCGAGCCACCACCCTGCTCCAGGCGCAGCGTGAAGAGGTTGTCGTGACGATGCAAGCTGGCGAGGACCCACTGGCCCCCGTCGACTCGCTGGCTGGCCAGGCGGAGGGAGTGGGCACTGTCGCCCAGGTTGGCATGCACCGACAGGTGGCCGTCTACGATCTGAGAGAGCAGAGGGAGGACATCCGCAAATGTAGCCACTTTTGACTTTCCAATTGACTAAATTGGGTCCTGTGAGTGATGTTACAGCAGGGCACTGACCTCCAGGATGATGTACTCGTTGGCATCGCGGGATGTCATGGAGAGCAGGGTGCCAGTGGAGGAGCGCGTGCGGAGCAGGAGCTGGATGTGTGTACGACGGGGGCTACCTCCCCCCCTCAGCTGGTAGCGTAGCATACTGTCCCTGACGAAGGACCACTCTGGCAGAGCTACAGGGGAGAGAGGCGATAGAGTTAATACTCTATCACACACATTCACGCACCAAAATACTGCTGTGAAGAACCAGTCCACCAGAAAAGTCACCTACCTATGTCACACTTGTGCCCGCTGTACCCGGGGTGACAGTCACAGCTGAAGGAGCCCCACTCGCCTAGGCAGGTCCCGTGGACGCCACAGGAAGGTCCACTTGCTGTCACACACACCCCGTCTGTCAGGCCACAGCCTGGGGAACTATCCAAGCTCTCCCCCGGAATTCCCAGGTCATACACCTCCAGAGAGAGATGTACATTATAGGTTAAATATCAGCTTAGAGAAACAGAAAGAAAGCCCTCAGTCAGTTATCAACATTTCTGTTACAAAGGGGCTTTATGTCAACAGTCTGAGCCCAAATGGATGTCATTGCTGCCCTGTGATCCTCTCATTTCACACCTCATGTCAAATAGGGCTTTATATGTTCAACTTCCTTAGCCAAAATGTTGCTGTATATAGTCAACTGTCTGATCCAAAATGGTTATCACTCATGCTGTCCTGCTGTGCTCCTCTCCCCTAACTTTCATGTCAAACAGGACTGTATATGGTCAACTGTCAACCGTCTGAGCCAAAATGGCCACCACTCCATTCCCGTGTTCCCTCCCTTTCATATTTCCCAGCAGTGACGCAAAACCACACAAGCTAATCTGCTTTCAGGAATAGTTTATGGAGGAGATGTTCTTTTAATTTATTTATTATTTGGACTTTGAAATCGTTTTTTTGGCCTCAGTTCATAAGCTGTGCTCAAACGACCGTCTGGCCAACTCTCTCCCCCGGCACTCTCAGCCAGTGCCAATAGAAGACACAAAGAGATTGACGCGCTCCCACACACAAGTCGCAAAAGAGACAGAGAAGCTAACACTCTCCCAACTGGAAGACACATACACTGCCTCTCAAAACACTGTAGGAAAAACCCACTCACAAACAAATGAATATTGACAACCCCATAGAGTAAACAGACATTTAAAAAGCATCTCTTCTTCCCAGGTATATTAATACAGCTGCCAGTCTCCGTCTCCTCTCAGCTCTGTTCATAAACCTGTCACTATCAGTCTGATCGGATAGACAGCTCTGTCACTCTGATGGGGAGCATGAAAACACTGTGACAGTGAGGAAGAGAGGATAGAACTACTAGAGAAGTGGGAAATAAAAGGTGGTGGAGGAAGAGGAGGATGTGTGACTTTAATGCAGAGGGAGAGAAAGAAAGAGAAAGCAAGGGAGGGGGAAAGAGAGGTTAGGGTAGAGAGGTTACCTTGCTATCGACCACCAGGTTCCTGAAGCAGCCAGTGAAAGCTTTGTAGCGTCTGTGTGTGGAGGTCACCTTCACCCCACCCAGCTGGAGAGGCTGGTTCACATTCAAGAACCTGGGATGGGGAGGAGAGGGAGATGAAGGTTGGTTTCCATCCAACATTTTTCACAAGCATAGTACATGATGGATCAAAAATGTCATGACACGCCTGATGGAAAAAATTTTTGGTAAACTTTCCAAATGTCTACAAAAAAAAAATAATGCTTTATCGGTCGGTAAAATTAATTATACGAGAAATGTCAATAAAAACGCTTTTATGCACAAATATTAATATAATAAATCATTATATTGAAGTAAACTTGGAGTCACGCGATGACATGTTTTGTAGTCCTCCCACTACGACTCGTCGAGAAAGCATGCAATTTATTAGGCTACAGATGAAATAAGTTGGTGATGAACTTCACAGGGTGGTGAAAGTGCACCGTGATGCTCCTTTCCAATAAATATCCAGGGTCTTATTCTGGTGACATGATGATCGATGCTTGGCTGCCAATTGACAAATAATCACGCTCTTTTGTCCATAATAATTGTAACGACAGATTTCCTCCTCGTTGTCTGAAGAGGTGTAGCAAGGATCGGACCAAAACGCAGCGTGGTAAGTGTCCATGTTTAAATAGTATAAACTGAACATGACACAATACAAAATAACAAAGTGAATATAAATGACAGTCCCGTGTGGCACTGACACAGGAAACAAACACCCACAAACCAACAATGAAACCCAGGCTACCTAAGTATGATTCTCAATCAGAGACAACTAACGACACCTGCCTCTGATTGAGAACCATACTAGGCCGAAACAGAAACCAAACATAGAAACACAAAACATAGACTGCCCACCCCAACTCACGCCCTGACCAACTAAATAAAGACAAAACAAAGGAAATAAAGGTCAGAACGTGACAATAATAATCTCATCATGTAGGCTATATGTGCTCTCTAGTCAACAGCGTGCAGATAGCGCTATTGGCTAGAGCGCACATGCCAATACCAGAGTGGGCACACTCGCTATATAACAAAAAACATTTTTTGAGAGAAAACCATCAGTAGAGTTTAAAATACGATTGAAACTCATTTAACTTGTATTTTTCTATTCAGTACGTGGGATTTTGACCGCAAAATATATTTTTATGTGCACTATGTCATCAGTTTTTGTTGAGCTGATTTTAGAATATTCACATGAAAATCTGTCGCCAATTGGATAGAAACCCAGCTAGTGCTAGCTTGTGCATAACATGGGTGGTCAGTAGTGGTCTTCAGTGGTCTGTCGTAGTCTAGTGGTCTACAGTTGTCTCCTCTTACCTCAGGTTGCCAGGGGTCTCTCCAGAAGCCTTGCAGCCAGACTGATCTGTCTCTAGCACCTCCACCACTAGACCCTCTACCTCATTCACCACTGCCCCCGAACACTGGTCTAGGATCAGTTGAACTGCCTGGATTAAACACATCATATAGCACAGTCAGGTCCTAGCTCAGTTCATAATGTAAGCATCCCAATGAGGATTCCCCCTTCGGCTATTCCCCAATCCCCAACCATTCCCTCCTCCCAACCATTCTGGGAATATGTCTGGACCTTTCCGTCACTGACGATGTCCAGGCGGTGCCATCGGCGGTCCGTGACGGTGGATCTCGCTGGGAGCTGCAGCGTCAGTGATCCCGATCCATGGCTGATGCTGAGGGTCGGAACGCCATTCCTCAATTCTGGAAGAGAGATAGGAAACAGGGATGAGGAGAGATAATCACCTTGAGGCTTGAGATCACATAACAGTGGAAACACATTCTGATTCTCCATCAATCAATCTAGTCATTTTCACAAACACATTCTTGGAAACAAGCCAATCTAGCCACCAAGCGCTTAAAACTGGCAGACTCACCAATATACAGAGTTACATTGATGAGTAAGCCGCCTTAATGTTGCATTAACAGTATGCGTGTGAAAGTGTGTATGACTACATGGTGTGTGACCTGACCAACCTCTGTGTTCTACACTGCTCCTCGGTTGAGCAGAACCAGTGAAAAATGCTTCACCGCAATCAATTCAGCAGCCATGTTCGATTTGCTATCCCCGGAGCGGGCGAACTTGGAGCAGGCTCGATAATTACATAAATTAATGCGACTGCGCTACCAAACAGATTATTTCTAAAGGCCAAACTGGACTAATCTTTTAGGGACATATAGAACCACTGGGATGTGGCATTAGGATTAGGGGGGACATGACTTGACATAAAAGCCACATGGCCTGAATATGACGCAGGCTTATTTTTTTTAATTTTTTTTTTAACTTGTTATTTTACCAGGTAAGTTGACTGAGAACACGTTCTCATTTGCAGCAACAACCTGGGGAATAGTTACAGGGGAGAGGAGGGGGATGAATGAGCCAATTGTAAACTGGGGATTATTAGGTGACCGTGATGGTTTGATGGCCAGATTGGGAATTTAGCCAGGACACCAGGGTTAACACCCCTACTCTTACGATAAGTGACATGGGATCTTTAATGACCTCAGAGAGTCAGGACACCCGTTTAACGTCCCATCCGAAAGACGGCACCCTACACAGGGCAGTCACATTGAATCACTGCCCTGGGGCATTGGGATAATTTTTAGAGGAAAGAGTGCCTCCTACTGGCCCTCCAACACCACTTCCAGCAGCATCTGGTCTCCCATCCAAGACCAACCCTGCTTACCTTCAGAAGCAAGCAAGCTTATGAGGATATGAGTATGCCACCTTCACTAGAGGTTTGATCAAGAGTGCTGGTTGCCAGTCGATCCCCATATTGCTTACCTATCAATTTCCAGACACCTTGAAAGTAGGAAGTAGGAGTAAGTGGGTTGGACTATGGTGTGGTTGTTTCTGTTCAGGCCCTACATGTAGGCTGTCTGTTCTTACCCAGAGCGATGTAGTCCTCCTGCTCTCCGGCCTGGGCGGGGCCTAGAGGGCCGTTGTAGAGCAGCAGCCCATTGGCTGACTCGGTTATGAACTCTAATGAGATGTGGCTCTGAAAGCAAAGCCTGATGGGAGGGAACCAGGCGTAACCCTGGCCGCGGAAGGTGTGCTTGGTCTGCTGGCACTCAGGCCCGTCAAACATGGGTGGACACTTGCACCTGAACGGCAGGGGAGAAACATTGCAAACGTGTTATTTCTAATGCTAATGCTAACAGCGAGAGCTCCTCGTCCAACTGTCTTCTGGCCGTTATACCTGTATCCCAACTCGCTGTCCTGACAGGTGCCTCCGTTGAGGCAGGGGTTGCGGGGGTAGGAGGAGCAGGCCTGGTGCAGGCTCTCTCTGGCCCTGCAGCCGCAGCGTGCCTCAGAGGAGGCGGAGACAGACACCAGAGAGGTGTTCCCGGAGCTGAGGGCTGTGGGGGTGAGGCTGAAGGTGACGTCACTGCTGCAGCCGCCCGACTGACTGCAGTCTGTGTAGGGACACTCGTCTATACCCACCTGGGAGATAGACACACCGAGCGCTGCTTCCAACTGAGAGAGGAGGGGGGAGAGAAAGAGAGAGTCCGTCTACTGCCTGTCAGCGAAATCAAATTGGTTTGATATCATCTTCATATCAGTCTTTCATAGTCTTCATTTACAGCCAGGTGATGTCTCTGGATGAATTCATTCTAACTCAATCTGACTCCAATGGCTTAAAAGCAACTCACCAGCTCCACCCAAGCTTAACAGGCAGCAGTAAAACTGTCAGTGACACACACTCAGTGTATAAACAACTGCTTCTGGGCAGCGCAACACTCACAAAAAAACAGTTTAGGATTTATGGACTAGTGAAGACTTTATAAAGACTCAGACGTTCTCTCCTGTCATCCCTCTTTTTCTCTCCATCCATCTCTCTCCCTTTCTGTTCCCCCGGCACAAGCTTGGGTCACCAGCTGCTATCTCATGCCTTAAATGGATATGAAAGATTTACACACACCACTGTGCGTGTGTGATTAAGTGTGTGTGAGAGTTTAAATGTGTGCGCGTGTGAGTGATGAAATATGTATGTTGTTGAGCATGGTGTCAGTGTGGGTGTTTAAGTGTGTGTGAGATTTTAAATATGAGTTTCTTTTTAGTAGTGCATCACTGTGTGTGAGATAGTGTGAATGTTTGTAACGTTGTCTAGTGTGAAGCTTTATGTGTTTTCAGACTCTTATATGAGATACTTAGTGTGTATCCCGTCTTTACCTTAGCTTTATGCGTATTCAGACTCTTATATGAGAGACTTAGTGTGTATCCCATCTTCACCTTAGCTTTATGCGTATTCAGACTCTTATATGAGAGACTTAGTGTGTATCCCATCTTCACCTTAGCTTTATGCGTATTCAGACTCTTATATGAGAGACTTAGTGTGTATCCCGTCTTTACCTTAGCTTTATGCGTATTCAGACTCTTATATGAGAGACTTAGTGTGTATCCCATCTTCACCTTAGCTTTATGCGTATTCAGACTCTTATATGAGAGACTTAGTGTGTATCCCGTCTTTACCTTAGCTTTATGCGTATTCAGACTCTTATATGAGAGACTTAGTGTGTATCCCATCTTCACCTTAGCTTTATGCGTTTTCAGAGTCTTATATGAGAGACTTAGTGTGTATCCCGTCTTTACCTTAGCTTTATGCGCCATCACATTGCCGTGGAGTTTCTCGGCCTTGTAGTACGGCGAGCCATGGGCGGCGAACCACACGTTGATCTCTCTCTCACCTTGGCGGTTGCCATTGGCGACAGAGAAGACGTGGACGTTGTCCCGGTCGGTCTGGAGAAGCTCGGAGAGGAGACGACCCAGGCGGGAGAAAGAACTCTCCTGACCCGGTGCACTACTGAAGAACTGTTCCACTGTGATGTCTGCGCAACAGGATGGAGGGGTTGAATGGTCAGGACACTCAATTCATCATTTTGTAGTTCAACACACCACAAAGTGGAATGTTCCTTGCAAAACACTCCCCTGCCCAATGTTCTACAGGTAATGATAGAACATATCAGTCGGATGTACAGTGCCTTGCGAAAGTATTCGGCCCCCTTGAACTTTGCGACCTTTTGCCACATTTCAGGCTTCAAACATAAAGATATAAAACTGTATTTTTTGGTGAAGAATCAACAACAAGTGGGACACAATCATGAAGTGGAACGACATTTATTGGATATTTCAAACTTTTTTAACAAATCAAAAACTGAAAAATTGGGCGTGCAAAATTATTCAGCCCCTTTACTTTCAGTGCAGCAAACTCTCTCCAGAAGTTCAGTGAGGATCTCTGAATGATCCAATGTTGACCTAAATGACTAATGATGATAAATACAATCCACCTGTGTGTAATCAAGTCTCCGTATAAATGCACCTGCAATGTGATAGTCTCATAGGTCCGTTAAAAGCGCAGAGAGCATCATGAAGAACAAGGAACACACCAGGCAGGTCCGAGATACTGTTGTGAAGAAGTTTAAAGCCGGATTTGGATACAAAACGATTTCCCAAGCTTTAAACATCCCAAGGAGCACTGTGCAAGCGATAATATTGAAATGGAATGAGTATCAGACCACTGCAAATCTACCAAGACCTGGCCGTCCCTCTAAACTTTCAGCTCATACAAGGAGAAGACTGATCAGAGATGATCACTCTGGATGAACTGCAGAGATCTACAGCTGAGGTGGGAGACTCTGTCCATAGGACAACAATCAGTCGTATATTGCACAAATCTGGCCTTTATGGAAGAGTGGCAAGAAGAAAGCCATTTCTTAAAGATATGCATAAAAAGTGTTGTTTAAAGTTTGCCACAAGCCACCTGGGAGACACACCAAACATGTGGAAGAAGGTGCTCTGGTCAGATGAAACCAAAATTGAACTTTTTGGCAACAATGCAAAACGTTATGTTTGGCGTAAAAGCAACACAGCTCAACACCCTGAACACACCATCCCCACTGTCAAACATGGTGGTGGCAGCATCATGGTTTGGGCCTGCTTTTCTTCAGCAGGGACAGGGAAGATGGTTAAAATTGATGGGAAGATGGATGAAGCCAAATACAGGACCATTCTGGAAGAAAATCTGATGGAGTCTGCAAAAGACCTGAGACTGGGACGGAGATTTGTCTTCCAACAAGACAATAATCCAAAACATAAAGCAAAATCTACAATGGAATGGTTCAAAAATAAACATATCCAGGTGTTAGAATGGCCAAGTCAAAGTCCAGACCTGAATCCAATCGAGAATCTGTGGAAAGAACTGAAAACTGCTGTTCACAAATGCTCTCCATCCAACCTCACTGAGCTCGAGCTGTTTTGCAAGGAGGAATGGGAAAAAATGTCAGTCTCTCGATGTGCAAAACTGATAGAGACATACCCCAAGCGACTTACAGCTGTAATCGCAGCAAAAGGTGGCGCTACAAAGTATTAACTTAAGGGGGCTGAATAATTTTGCACGCCCAATTTTTCAGTTTTTGATTTGTTAAAAAAGTTTGAAATATCCAATAAATGTCGTTCCACTTCATGATTGTGTCCCACTTGTTGTTGATTCTTCAAAAAAAAATACAGTTTTATATCTTTATGTTTGAAGCCTGAAATGTGGCAAAAGGTCGCAAAGTTCAAGGGGGCCGAATACTTTCGCAAGGCACTGTATGTAAATGCTCAGCTGGTGTCTGGGGGTGATATGAACCTCGACCGTAGGGACCTATTAGATACAAGAAAGCCTGCCACACAGCACTCTGGCATGCATGTCATCACACGTGACACGGTTACTATGGAAACATTATGACAGCATTAGCTCCTTATGGGCTGTGGTCAGTGACCACAAAAAAAGAGTGAAAAGTGAGAATATTGGCTTATACACTAGGGTGCAAAACACTCACTGGACAGGCGCAAAGAGCCAGCGTTCTGGACCGCCTCCTCGTCCAGCTCCATGACGACGACCTCTGCAGTGGAGGTCACATCGGGCCAGGTCTTGTCGGAGACACGCACCTCGAGGCTGTAGGAACCCACCGGCACAGGGGCCCCCTCTCTGATAATCAACTGGCCTGAGTTGTGGTTTAGACTGAACAACCCGCTGAGAGAGGGAGGAGGGAGGAGGAGATGGAGGGAGAGAGCGAGATAGAGGGAGAGAGAAATGGAAGAAGATCGAAAGAAAAGGGAGGTAGTGGGAATAGAAGTAAAAGAGAGGGGGGGGGGGGGGGGGTGAGAACAGAGAGTAAGAGAGATCAGCAGTAAGTCCCCCCGGTGTTCATCCATGCAGGACTATCCCTGGCCTCCCTCCATGCTCACCATCTCACATTAAAATGCTGAACTGTCCAGGGAGACAGCCACATGCATTATAGATGGCTTCACTATCAGTATCAATGCAACCCCCTCTTCCCTACCTCTCCTCCACTCTACCAACACCCCTCCCTCCTCCCACCTAGCCCCCTGTTAACTCCATTTCTCTATTCCCTGCATACCCAGTTCAGTGTTCACTCTATCAAAAACCTTTTCCCAGCCTCTTGGGTTCCTTCTGCGTCTCTCTGTCTACTCCCCTTAGACACCTTCTCACTACACTAACCCCACCAGCCCGACCTAAGCCCCATGTTAATACTGCAGAACTTTCTATCCTATCCTGCTCCTAAAGTCTACTTCTCACTTCTCAACTTTTCTTACTCACATGTTTTTTTTCCCTTTTTTACAGTGACTCTTCTCCTTCCCAGCTATCTACTCATATCTTCTCTCCCCTTCCATCTATCATCCCTCTATTTACTTGGCCCCTGTCCACTCTGGTCCTTATCACTGGCTCAGATCATGACAAGGGAATGATGATGGTTCTGCTGTGACTATCTCCATCTACCTCACTCTCTCCTCATCTCTCAAGTTAGAGGTCAATGCCAAGGAGTTCATCTGATGTCTTTCAAAATGTCTCTGTTTTTGAAGCTTCCGTCTCTACTGAAGATGGGGGGGGGGGGGGGGAGACAAGGCATTTCTAAGAATAGGGAATGCCCATGTGGACAAAGAAAGAAGCAGTACAGTATGTAAGCTCAGCTCTATAGAGCCTTTGTACAACTGGAGCAACATACACATGTTTATGGCTGCGTTATTGTTTTAGCATCACATTGTTTGATGGCACACCAAGGTAAGTACCCTCACACACTGGCCCACGATCAAACATGTCTACCCAGACTATTCACATTGCCCCCTCCCCTCTCCACACCACTGCCAATTTCTGTTGTCATCTATGCATAGTCACTTTAATTTACTCTACCTACATGTACATACTACCTCAACTAACCGGTGCCCCCGTACATTGACTCTGTACTGCCACCCCCCTGTATATATTATGTTTTACTGCTCCTCTTTAATTACTTGTTACTTTTATCTCTTATTCTTATCCGGATTTTTTGAAACAGATCTGTCGGTTAGGGGCTCGTAAGTAAGCGTTTCACTGTAAGGTCTACTACACCTGTTGTATTCGGCGCATGTGACTAATTCAATTTGATTTGATTTGAAAAGAGGTTTGAAAAGGTGCCGTAGCTCTCCCTTACATAACAGTACATTCTGGTTATGCATGGCCCGTGACCTTCAGAAGTCAGGCCAAACGAGGTAATCAACTGAGCCATAAGAAAATGAAACCGGCTGGCCCAATCGAAGAGGTGCTGAGCTGTGGAGAGATGTGTGTTATGTCTTCCCTCCCCGGGAGACCAGGTTAACAGGTTAATGTAATACATTAATGAATCCCTGTTTGCAGAGCTAGCCAGGGCAAACATGCAACACAGCACTTTGGAGACAGAAAACAAATAGGCTTCAAATCATCATCTACAGGGATGGCTGGTAGGTATAATGAGATGATTCATATAGTTTGGTCCTTCAAGACGCATTGGGATCTGCTGACTGGGGATTCAACATGGTAATGGCTCTTTCTTGCTCACTTTCTCTCTCTCTCTGTCGTTCCTTGTCATCTTTTCGTGTGCTTACTAGTTCTCCAGATTACAGGTGTCTCATTAGAGGGAGAGGTGCCAGCAGCGTAATCAGCTTCTTTTCAGTGCACACCAAACATTGCGCACCCATCAAACAAAACCAGAGCGTCGTGCCTCGCTTCACTGGGAATTTTCAATACAATTCTTTATGAAGTATTAATAATGGTGCTCCTGACAATTCATATCTCCCTTTCTCTCTCGCTTTCCCTCTCTCTCTTCCAATCTATTTCTACTTTCTCTGTTTCTCTCACACGGCCTGTTTCTCCTTCCCCTAACATTTCTCTTTCTCTCCTTTTACATTCTGTCTCTCTCTTTCAATCCCACACTTTTCTCCCCTCTTTTTGTACACTCTTTTGTCTTATTCTCCTTTCCTCTCTGTGGCCGGGCTTCATTCCAACTTTAGTGAGGAGATCAAAGTACCTGGGGGGTTTGCCTTTGAATCTGTAAACCTTTTCGCTCCAGTCATCAAGGTCAGGGGATTGAACCTGTCCAAGCACTGTTGTGGGAAGAACACCTACGGGGGAAAACTCAGAATTAGGTGCGGGAAGACAACACCACCCTGTGGTACACCTAAAGCTCTCAGAGTGAGAGAAAGAAAGAAAGAAAGAAAGAAAGAAAGAAAGAGAGAGAGAGAAGGAGGAGGGGAGGAGGAGGAGGAGGGGAAGAGGAGGAGGAGGGGAGAAGATAAGTTGGAGAGCGTCACCTCGTTGGCACATATGGACACGGTTTTGAAGACACAGCAGGGGAAGTGCACACATTAGCATGCTAGCTCCTGTTTTCCCTCCAAAAAGCTAAATGGAGTGCTGTAATCCCCTTAAGCGTGAAATAAAATAAAACATGTAATGGCTCCTGTTTATATGCCTATCAAACCTGGGACTTAAGCTTAAGTAAATGGTTTGCTTCATGGCATTTTGGAAATACATGATGAATTCTTATTAGAGGGTTAATGTACTTTCATCTAGCAAAACACCTACAGAGAATGCACAAAAAATACATTACAGAAAACCTGAGTTTTTCCAGCAGTAACAGCAAGCTGACAGATGGCCTGAAATACTAAATAAGTGATGTGGGGCTTCAAGAGGCCATACGCATTCAACTGTGACATGTAGTGTTGTAACAACATCAGCAGAATACTGGAGAAACATACCCTGGTAGCTGTACACAAAGAAGTCTGTGTGGCCCGGAGAGTGGGCGTGGTCATTCCTGTCGCCGATGACAACCGTCAGTGTGCTGGTTGAGCTCATTGGGGGAGAGCCGCTGTCAATCATAAGAATGGGAAGGCGGTACTCCTTCTGGCGTTCACGGTCAAAGGTTTGCAGGGTACTCAGTGCAGCGCTACCGTTGCGCAGGTCAGTCAGGTTGAAATTGGTAGCATCGGAGGTTAACATCAGGAGACGGATGGAAAATGGTCCACCATTGGGTGAGGAGTCACGGTCGGCTGCGTGGAGAAGCAGGGATGTATCGTTTATTCTCACCGCCTGGGGGGCAGCCATGTTTTCCCACACAATGGGCTTGTAGGGCACCTCAAACTCTGGCCCGTTGTCATTGACGTCCAGTACAGTAACCATGACGATGGCGGTGCCGGTGAGTGGCGGGATGCCCATGTCGGAGGCCAGGACCATGAGTCTGTGCTGGGATACCATTTCCCGGTCCAGAGAGTCAGCCACCACCACCCAGCCTGACTGGTCCACCAGGAACTGCCCGTAGGGGTCAGACTCTTTGGCAATGCTGTAGGAGAAGCGGCCATTTAGTCCTGAGTCCAGATCGGCAGCGGTGACTTGAACCACAATGGTGCCAACAGACACGTCCTCAGACATGGCAGGAGCCTCATAGAACTGTGGGAAGAAGACGGGTGCGTGGTCGTTGGAATCCTCCACCTGAACCAGGCAGTATGCCAGGCTGAAGAAGTCTGCGTCTTCTGCCTTCAAAGTCAAGTTGAACGTTCTCTCGTGGGGCTTTTCAAAGTCCATCTTCTTCTTCAGCCGCACCACACCACGCCGGTTCGCCTTGTCCGTCTCCACAAAGAACTTCCTGTCCTCGTCGCCTCCGACGATGCTGAAAGTGACCACTGCGTTCTCACCCTGGTCGCCATCGCTGGCGGAGACTGCCAGTACCTCGCTGTTTATCTCTAGGTCCTCTGTCACCTATTAATATTGATAAAAAATTACATGAAAATATTGATAACAAAATACTCATCAAACATATTACAGAGCAACAGTGTTGGGGGGAACAGGTGTGTGTTGAGCAGGTGAACAAACCTGGGCAGTGTAGACCCTCTGGGTGAAGACTGGTGGATGGTCATTGACATCTGATACCATGATAGTAGCCGTTCCAGTCCCGGACAAGCCCCCACCATCCCTGGCCTCAACCACAACCAGATAGCGGTCCTCCGCCTCACGGTCCAGAGACCGTAGAACTGTACTGATGGTTCCAGTTGAAGGGTTGATGGAGAACAGATTGAGGTTGATCTCGTTGCGAACGTTTTGTACGATGCGGTAGGTCAGTATGGCGTTCTTCCCGGCCTTGGGGTCATCTAAATCCGTGGCCCTCATCTCCATCACTGAGGTGTCGGCGGGAGAGTTCTCAGGCACGTGGCCAACAAAGCAGCCTGAAGAGTCTGGCGCCGGGCATGGGAAGACTGGTGCGTTGTCATTGATGTCACGAACTTCCAAAAGGACGTCAGCAAAGCCAGTGAGTCCCGCTCCTCCTTCATCGGTGGCCAGGACCAGGAAACGCCAGGCTGGGCGCTCCTCACGGTCCAAACGGCGTTGGGCGTAGATGCGGCCCGTACGCTCATCGATGGTGAACTCGCTGCCGGCTCCCTGGCCGTGGAGTGAGTATCGCAGGGCGCTCTGGTCTGCCTCCTGGTCTGGGTCGGTGGCTGAAACCTACAAACAGGAAACCCACAAAAACAATTGCATTAGACAGTAGGGCCGGATAGAGGCTGCTGTGAATTTTTCTTTTCATTGAAGTTAACTATGAATATAACATTTGATTTAACCATTTCTGTTGATTTACGGATATTCTGCCACTTCAGATTCCATCTGGTTCCAAAAATAGGACATGAAAAGAGCATTGATTGCAGTAGCCAATATACAGTCCGTTGCCTTACAACAAAAAGAAGACTATTTTCCTTGTTTCCTCTATAGATAATTAACCTGCCTTCATGTTATCTCTGTGTGAAGGACAAGCTCAGACACTTCCCCACTTCCCCCCGCACAATGCAATTAAAAGTTAATAGATGCCAGCAAAAGAAGAAATACACTTTCTTTCTTCCTCTCTTCTCCTCTCACCGGAGGGTTTGTTTACAAAAGCCTTTGAAAGTTTATCTTTTTTTTCTCTCCATTTCCTGACAATGCAATGAGAAGACAATATCGAGACACTGTGCGGCGTACGACAGCGAAGGCCAGGTAAATACTCATTTCAAATTGGATTTCCTATCTTTTTTCTTTCGGCAGGATTGTATTCATATACAGAGCGAAGGAAATTCGGGGAGAGGATGGCTGCCTGCCACACACTGGAAACTATTAAGTGCATTAGAGGGGAACTGAGTGCACATCAAATCAATTCCAACTCCAGGAAAGCAGCCCTGGGTTGAATACTGTGACACATGCCTCTCTCTCTAGGATTACTTCCATGCCCTCATGAATCGTACTCCTTTTTAATCTGATTTACCTTGGCGACATGCACATACAGTATTACTGGGAATTAGTGGGAATAGGTGTGACGAAACTAGGCTGGGTACACAATGAAAGCCTAAGAAAAAGCAGGAGGCTCCACAACTATTTATCGTGGGTAAACTGTGGGTGCTCATGTTGAGTAGTATTAGGTATCAACACTTTAGGATAGGAGTATACCATTGGAGCCTATTTGATTTCACATAATGTCCACATGTGCGATGAGTTACTGTATATATTATGTGACTTGAGAGGTGAAACCAAAGCCACATTTCCATCAATGGGTGGACAATGTCACTGCATTCACTTCCATTCTATTAAATGTTGTTATACTGCATGTATAAAACAGAACTTCCTCACAGCAAGTTTAGCTTTATCAAAAAAGGCTTTCAAATATCAGTTGTCATACATATCATTATGTCGTTGTTACAAAGGGGCTATGTATGAATGGCCTCTGACCTCCAGCTAAAGACAGGAGGCTCTGTAAGTTAATGAAACAACCTAATGGTGTAATGCACTGTTTATGTGGCTGTTATAAGAGGTAAACCAGTATGTATGGCCTATAGTAGGGATCATCAACTAGATTCAATCGCGGGACAATTATTTTCTTGAGCGGATGGTCAGGGGCCGGTACATAATTACAAATAAACTGAAAATTGAGCGCAAGAAACCCAAACATATATACTATTTGACTAAAACATAATCATTTCAAACCTTGCTTACATTTGTATACGGGTGTCTCTCTAGTACGTGTCAGAGTTCCAAAATTAAAATAATTTGCAGCTGATTTCCTGGTGTTGAAAATAAAATATTTAAAAACAAATTTGCCCAGAAAACTTGGGGAACCAAATAAAACCACCTGCGGTCCAAATTCGGCCCATGAGCCGCCAGTTGGGGAACCCTGGCCTATAGTATGTATGACATCTGACCTCCAGCACGAAGACGGGCAGCTCGGTCAGCTCCTCTGTGACAGCGGCATGGTACTCTGTCTGGCCGAAGACGGGCGCCTCGTCGTTGCGGTTCACCACCTGGACCACCACTAGGCTCTCGTTCTCCCATTTCCCGTCGGAGGCCACCAGTCTCAGCTCGTAGCGCTGCTCCATCTCGTAGTCTAAATGCTGGGCCACAAAGATGGTCCCCACCTCTGGCTCCACGTCAAAGGTGCCCATGGTGTTGCCAGAGGTGATCTGGTAGCGGAGCTTGGCGTTGGCACCTGGACAAGGAGATATGGCTGTTTCAAGGTTGCTTTTATTGGTTAGATAAGGTAGAACTAGTAGTCCATGATAGAGGAGGAGAAAGGAGGACATAGTTACAGGCAGTATGCTGTGGTATGTGTATGCTCACTCTCACACACAAGCCTACAGGCTGACAATCTGCACACGTACAAACACGTGCCGCACAAAAACTCAAAAACGACCTCACACTTCCAACAGCCCTCCACATTAAAGAACAACCCACCCAATACCATCTCTGAGTCACACAATGCCATCCGACTATCAAATATTTCGGAGAAAAACATCAGATTCTCTCACAGTGGGCCTCATTAGACAGAATACAGAAGGCAGTGAGGGCTGGTCTCACCCACCCCCACCTCAACTTTGTCTCAGGCACCACCCGTCCTCCTCCCTCCCTGGCCCTTCATGTCCTCAGTGTGTTCAGTTAAAAATACACACGTGCACACAACAAATGAACATAGAGTACCAGTCAAAAGTGTGTACACACCTACTGATTCCAGTGTTTTTCTTTATGTTTACTATTTTCTACATTGTAGAATAATAGTAAAGACATCAAAACTATTAAATAACATATAAGGAATCATGTAGTAACCAAAAAAGTGTTAAACAAATATATTTGAGATTCTTCAAAGTAGCCACCCTTTTGCCGTGATGACAGCTTTGCACACTCTTGGCATTCTCTCAACCAGCTTCATGAGGTAGTCACCTGGAATGCATAGTAAAAATAAAGAAAAATCCTTGAATGAGTAGGTGTGTACAAACCTTTGACTGGTACTGTACATATTTGTGAATACTATCACGCATGCATGCACACATCTTTCTAATTTCCTCTCTTCTTTTATCTCATTTATCACTCTTATCCTCACCAATTATCTTATCTCCTCTCCTCTTCACTCTCCCATTCCTCCGCTCTAACCTCATCTACTCTACCGCTGTCAACCCTAATCAGATACCCCATCAGAAGCGGAAAGGAGAGGGCTAGGTCAGGATGGTGTTCCCGGTCTGGGAAATGGGAATAATGAGATGGGATCAAAGGAGTCTGAATCCTGACTGCTGGTGTCTGTCATGTTAGAGTGCTGGGTGCTCAATCTCGGAGCTCCACAGTGGGACCTTCATACTAGTCCTTATAAAGCTATGCAAGAGCTGAATAAGGACATGGTTGGGGCTCTACAGTAGTTAGGAGTCTGATGAGTAGAGATGTATGAAAAGGATTATCAAGAACGCAGATGTGCACAAGGCTGGATGACTTACACTAAGCATGACACATTCCATTCCATAAACAATCTCCATTTCATATTGTACTAGTTCCTGCACCAGTTTCCCACCCCCACGCTCAGACATATGCGCATAAACACAAACACACACTGTTTCTCTCTCTCTCACTCTTTCTTTTTCTCTTTCTCTCTCTCACAGACACACACATACCCACACTCCCTGTCTGCCTGCGTCTGGCTCGGGCCCTGTTTACCAGCACGGAGGAGATTTTAGGAGACAAACACCATCTGTGTGAGACATGTTGGGCCTTCATTACGACATGTCATGCTCCGATTGGGAGTGTGTGTGGAGGTGGCTTAAGTGCGCTGCCCATCAAAGCTTCTGAGCACGATCTGCCGTGAGACTCACCAAGAGGGTGTGTGTGTGTTGAGTGAGTGAGTGAGTGAGTAAGTGTGTAAGTGTGTGTTGGGTGAGTGAGTAAGTGTGTGATTGTGTGTTGGTTGAGTGAGTAAGTGAGCGAGTGTGTGTTGGGTGAGTGAGTAAGTGTGCGAGTGTGTGTTGGGTGAGTGAGTGAATAAGTGTGTGAGTGTGTGTTGGGTCAGTGAGTAAGTGTGCGAGTGTGTGTTGGGTGAGTGAGTAAGTGTGTGAGTGTGTGTTGGGTGAGTGAGTAAGTGTGCGAGTGTGTGAGTGAGTAAGTGTGTGATTGTGTGTTGGTTGAGTGAGTAAGTGTGCGAGTGTGTGTTGGGTGAGTGAGTAAGTGTGTGAGTATGTGTTGGGTGAGTGAGTAAGTGTGTGAGTGTGTGTTGGGTGAGTGAGTAAGTGTGTGAGTGTGTGTTGGGTGGCGGGAAGAAGTTCCTGTACTTTTGCCTCCGGCCGCATCCCTAATGATCGGTCTGGCCATATGGTTAACCCCCCCTCCCTTAAGTAAGACTGGTGAGGGGGGGCAACTGTGCACACCAGGGGGGTGGAGAGGGGCTCAAGGGCTAAGTGGTTTCATCCTTAGCAAAGCAGGAGCTCCACTGAAGGCCCCAAAATTCTGATTAAGGTCACTAGCATATCCCCACCTCCCACTCCAACCACTCCATGCATTGGACCCCATCCCCTAACCCAATCTGCTTACCATTAAGCTCGACAACCTATATCTGTTTACTGCCAAACCTTCAGCTCAACTCAACTCCAATGTCAACCTCAGAAGAAAAATAATTGATCTTGTTAAAGCCCATCCAAAAGTTCTTCATTCGGCACATTTTCCACTTGGGATAGAAACCCGATCCTAAAAGGATGTCTTTCTGCAACAAAAGACGCTGAAACGAATCAGGGGCCCCTCTATTCCCCACAGATCTGTTCCCTAATTATTTCAATTCCCCAACTTCCACTGGGAGTGTAATGGTAAAATATTGGGATTTCATGGAAAAGTGCCCTTGATGTGCTTTGAAATGAAATACACACAGGGATTGGAATTAGGAGAGTGTATATGGGCATCAGACTCAAAAGTAAAGATATTCTCATTTGAAACAGATCTCTCCATGTGTTTGTCTACTTGACTATCTCTGTTGAGGAGTAGCATCCACCGTATGGTGGAACAGTGGTGGCTGGTAAAGAGAGGTAGCAGAGAAACCAATGGAAGTACCTCAGCTGAAGATTGTAATGGGAGAGTTATGAGATGTGAATTGTCTTGTCACACCACTAGCACGATAAAGGTGTATTGTTGTATGGATATTTTGTGTGTATGTCAGTGTGTGTGTGTGTGTGTAATCATTATAATGCTCAATGGTTTGTGGATGTTGACAGGTGGTGAGAGGCTCTAAGAGCAGGGGACCATATATAAACTGGAGGTCAGATCGACTAATCCTATTACGGAAGCACACACACATGCACACCTGGACCAACAACAGTGGGTGTGTGTGTGTGTTGTTGTGTGAGTGTGTGATGATGTGATGAGAGGGCGGATAGACATCAGGGCAGGCAAGCTTCACTGGTCAATGAACACTGAGGTGATTTCACCTGAACTGTTTCACTAAGCTGTGTGTGTATGTATCACAGGGCTGTGGAGTGTGACAGTCCACCACTGATCTATTGGAACACTGTCACCTCCAGCACCAACATGGGACACTGAACTGACTTACTCGACCCTGGAAAATGGGACAATAGCACAAGAAAAGAAAACAGAGGGGAGGAAAGGGAAAGACAGAATAATGAGGTAGAGAGAGAGAGAGAGAGAGAGAGAGAGAGAGAGAGAGAGAGAGAGAGAGAGAGAGAGAGAGAGAGAGAGAGAGAGAGAGAGAGAGAGAGAGAGAGAGAGAGAGAGAGAGAGAGAGAGAGAGAGAGAGAGAGAGAGAGAGAGAGAGAAAGCAGTGGAAAGACCAGAGATGAGCCAGGAAAGCTGCAAGAGAGGGAAGGAGAGGAGAGACACAAAATGAGCCGATCTGAAATATGAGAAATGAGACGAGAGGATCTGAGATGAAACACCACGAGATGAGAGACTACACAGGCAGACATCAACCCTACTTCCACCACCACAAGCATAGCCAGGAGTGGCTGAGCTCAAACCTCCCCTCAAGACCTGCCTGCTCAGCAAGGCTAGCGCTTAGCCAGGGATCGTGTCATGTTTTACAGCTAATCTCCCCGCTAATACAGATCATCTCCCTGCTTGGACACCTGCGTGGGAGGCCAGGGGGAGACAGAATGGCCACCACGGCAGTTTATTCCCCTCACTCCTGTCTCTCCGTTGAGAGAGACGTTTTCCCTAGTTACCAGAGGGACACATTATTGAGATGGCGAATATGGGTAAAGTCTACAGAGCGGTGGCGGGATAAGCCGGAGCATTTGGGAGGGAATTATTGTTGTTGTTTGCGGTAAGTTTGCTATCTTAGCACTTCTTAATTCTGCTTCAGTATCTTTTTGGGCTGTATACTTTTACAAATCCGCCAAGGGATCAGGCTAGGGGTGTCTGAAGAGGGATAAAAAGCAGAGCCAAGACAGTTGCTAATTCAACTGAACATTGGAAAGGGAAAACAAAAACAAACCCTAAATTCAAGATGGTGGCCCCACTTCTCGTCTTAGTCATTTACTAACTCTTTAAATGTAATGTAGCAGCCCATTAAATCAGATGTCATTTCAACACCTGCGTTAGCAGCATGCAAGGTGACATTTCCACCAAAACAACGATCGACATCTACTCCCACAAAGGATTTACCGTTGTCATTAAGACGGCACACTGTTTTTCTTATTTATTAATTTTCAGAGGAGGAGAGACGAGGGACAAACAAAAACAAAGAGACAAACATCAAATGACTACCTCGGGGGGCCGCATCCATACCTCCCACATTCACCACAGAGATTTGCTAACACGCTCTGACAGAAAATGAGAGGAATAGAGAGAGAGTGACAGAGTGGGAGTCAGAGACGGAGAGAGAAAGACAGAGAGTATTCTTTACATAAATATACCTCCTATACTTTTCTTAATCTCTGTGGAGCCTGTCAAAGCATCAACAGAACATTCAACTTGATATTGACAGGAATTAATAAGCAGAGAGGGAAGTGACAGGGGGAGAGTGTGTGATTCCATTACAGTCGAGAGACAGAGTTGAACAGACAAGTAGGAAAAGCGACACCAGGATCAACACACACTGTACCACTAGAACCCAAGTCCTCTATGGGTATCGGGCACTTCAACAAAGACATTATGACTATTGGACCCAGAGGACTGACATTGTGCTTACATTCAATTCTCAACTGTTATGTTCGGGTGTCTTCAGACTTGTATCTGCCAAGGCCTTTGTAAAGTTGAAAGATAATCTTCCATGGGAGTAAACATTAGAATTATAAACGGTGCTGTCCAAATAATGTTATAACTACGTCCCAGGAAACTAGCACCAATAACTTTACTTATTAACTTATCATTGTGAGAGCTGTTTTTTTCAACAACAAAAAAGTCTAAACCCAGGTTGACTGATTGAACCCTCCCCACCCTGAGATCAAGCCCAATGTGCCTCACCTTCATCTTCATCATTGGCCGTCACGGTGATGAGGACGAAGCCCACCTCCTTGTCTTCCTCCACTCTAACCTCGTACACCGATTGGGCGAAAGCCGGAGCGTTGTCGTTGACGTCTGTCACAAGGATCCGTACGTAGGCCGTGTCTGTGTGAACCAATGAGAGGGATCTTTACTAACAACCAATCCAAACTGAAGCATGGACCTAGAGAGCAACACTAATGTATAGTACTCTGACATCAAATTATATTGGCTTGGTCTATGTGGACCAAAGACATTAAAAAGAGAGTACATTACTCTAAGTATTCCACCTGGCAAGAGAAAACAGAAGCAGTAACCATCTAACCTCACAGAACACAGCAGTGTAATACCAACAGGGGCAAAAGGGAGAATAATGTGTATTAGCTAGTCTTTTCCATATGAACTCTAGCGGGACCTTGATGGCTTGAACAAACAGTGTGTTGGTGGGATGATTGTAGCATCACTATTCTTTTGCTGTACCTCTGTGTGCGAGTCATTATTGACCCAAAACCCCGATTAGCCATTAGCTCGTTCCATTAGCGCATCGCTAACGACGTCTTAATGAATGAAGTTCATGCTCTAATAACAGGGATTGAGCCAGCTGGTGTGTGTGTGTGTGTTTGTGTTTCTGTGTGTGTTCCTGTTACTGCCTGGTTAGAAAACGACTGATGTGTTATTGACTGGTTAGGTAATGGGGGGTTGATGGAGGATAGGGTGGGTAAGTGGACAGAGCTATCTATTATGAGTATGATACTCAGAGATTCCCTGTCTGGACAGGTGTGCCCGTGTATGGACTGCAAACATGTGTGTATGCATAGGAGTGTAGCTATGTGAGATACCCACCGGTGTTGGGCTGTCCCTGCTGTCCAGGCCTGGCTGACTCGGAGCTGTCCTGAGACTGGACCTCTATGAGGTAGGAACCTTTCTGCTCACGGTCAAACGAGGCCCGGGTGTGTATGACCCCAGTGTAGGAGTTAATACTGAAGTACTGAGAGTCTCCACTGTCATCTTTCAAGATCACATAGTTTATCTGTAGATAAAGATCGAAACGTTAATGCAATATCAGGACAAAATGATATACAATATTGTGTTTCTGTTGAATTATTCTAATTTAAAATGATAAGAAAATCAAGTGATTGTGGGAAATGTAGTCATTCGCAATAGAGTCTGCAGGGGTCCTCACCATTCCATGGAGGCCTGAATCGAGGTCCGTAGCAGAAACCTGCACCACCGATGTTCCGATCTCTGCCCCCTCTGGAACGGTAGCCTCGTAGGTGGAGGACAGGAAGAAGGGAACGTTGTCGTTTACATCTGGAGAGGGGAGAGACAGGCCAGAGGTCAGGGTTAGGGAGGTGATACAGTCCTTCTATTACGAGCATGCTAACAGAGGTCCTACCACACCTATTGTTTTGCCCTCAACAATGCTAATGCTAAGTAGACAAACCCAACTCTTAGGTCACTGTCTCTCCAGGTTTTAAGACTACTCTCTAGATATACATGAGATTAGGAACATTTGTGATTTCCCTAAACGCCCCAAAAATACAATTATTGACAAAGTCAGACAAGAATACCCTCTTTCCTTTATGCTATTAGAACTAGATATTTGTGTTCCCGCCTCCTTCACTGGCGCATGTGGTATGAGTCATCGCTAAATAATCAGTCATTTTAGCCGCTAGTGTTCTCTGTCGCTAGCTGATTACACCTTCCTCCAACAGGCTTCGAGGGACTACATCTTCCCTGTCATTACCTTTCAATCTCCTCTCTTCCTCCTCTCAGCCTCCCACCTTCATTAACTGAGCTGGTGCTTCAAGTATTTATGTTGTGTTGGAAAGCCCTTCACTGTTCCCTACTGCTCAAGCCTGCTTGCTGTCTTCTCTCTCTCACTTCCAGCAAGGTCATGACCCAAGATGAAATGGTGTGGCAATGGTATTGTACATATAATATAACCCATTTAGCAGACACGTTTATCCAAGGCAACTTACAGTCATGAGTGCATACATTTTACAGGCCCCAGGAATTGAACCCACGACCCTGGCAGTACAAGCACCACGCTCTATCAACTGAGCTACAGAGGACCACAGTAGTTTCCATAAGTTGCATGTCTCAGGAGTAAATGTATCCAGCGTTCACACTAGTATACACACTGTTAAAATCTAAGAGTGTACACTATACACACTGTTAAAATCTAAGAGTGTACACTATACACACTGTTAAAATGCCTCCTACCTGTAACATTGACGTAGACGGTAGTAAAAGAGGCCAGTGGAACAGCAGCTACGTTCTGCACTCTGACCCTTAGTGTGAAGAAGCGCGTGGTCTCATAGTCCAGAGGTTCAGCCACCAGTATGGTGGCAGAGCCATCAGACCTGTTGGGTTTGATGTAGAAACGGACAGGCATGTTGGTCTCCGGCACCTGACCCTCTTCAAGGTTATAGGTCACTCTAGAGTCACCCAGCGGCGAGGTGGCCTTGATAGTCTGGAGGAGAGGAAGCAGGATATGACATCATTAGTGAAAGGATAGGGAGGTGGATATATATGCAAGTGTATATGCATGTCTGAACAGAGTGAATGAGTGTGTGTGTGTTTATATGAATGTCTGAACAGAGTGAGTGTGTTCTTTTGTCTGTGCAGGTTCATTAGAGTACCAGTGTGTGTTCCTGAAGTACAACACAGAAAACTAGGAGGCACCTGCTTGGGCATGCTGTAATGTCCCATAGATTTTTTTTATTATCTTGGAGGTGAATTACTGAAAAAGAGCCAATGACTAACAAAAGGAGTTGGCTTTGGCCAAAGCTCCCTAAAGATAATTAGCATTATTAGTGAGCGGACCCATTTAAAATCAGCACAAACATCTCCCTACTGCTGACTCCACTTTACATTGGAGACACTCCAAGTCTAATCCATCAAAGTTCCTATTGAACTGATATTGCAATTTTATGGAGACACTTTCCACTGGAAAATCAGCTCCAGACTATCCGGTTCTAAATGAAGGCTGCAGGGTTTTCACAACGCTCCCACTCTCTCTTTTCTAGGAACCGTGGCAGAGAAAACCAAAGTGACAGGAAATGATACGGGGAAGTATATCGCTGCCGCGCATACCTGGGTACAGAGGGAGCCCATCAATGGGATTTCACAGACATTGTGTCACACTAATTGATGCCCCCCCTTCCTGTTTATACCAGTATGGAGGTCAGGTGTGAGAATGTTTTCTTTCCTTTCTGTATGAAACATATGGGGCGGTTGGAAGGACGTCATCCTACACTCACAGGGACAACAGGCAGTATTCTCATTGTTCTGAGGACTCCATTATGGGTCACAGCTGCACGCTGTCTGGCACCAAATAATTTGTTACTTCAAGGGTTCCGCCAAACGAACTCCATAAATGAGAGCATTTATTAAATAGATGACACTATGAAGTAAGCACACCATTTCAAGCATAGTATGTTTAAGTGTGTTCAAGAATTCATAGTTGTAGCTCTTGTCCAAACATGTCAAAATAATGGTGTAAACCATCTATGGGCAAAGATACTAGCGAACCATGAGAAAGTTTTAAGAGGGGTGTTATTCGGGAATCTACTGTGTGTGCCTGACTGTGAATGTGTGTGTGTGCCTGACTGTGAATGTGTGTGTGAGCAGGTGAATGTGTGTGTTGGTGTGTGTGTGCTCACGTGCAGTGCCCTACAGCAAAAGGGTCTGACCTATAAAAGCAGGAAGCAGGTGGAGCTTTTAAGACCCATGTTCTCTTTGCCACTTGTCCTGCCACAATGATGCTGTGTGTGTGTGTGTGTGTATGTATCTGTGTGTGTGCTGCGCTGTGTGTGTGTGTGTATATGTGTGTGTATGTATCTGTGTGTGTGCACTTGAGTGTGGTGTGTGTGTGTGTGTGTGCGTGTGTGTACAGTACACTAGAGCTTTTAAGGCCCATGTTGTCCTTTCCCTGCCAAACAGCCACAGAGTCACAACCTTGACAGGGAAGGATTACATTAACCATGGCCGAATGAACCTCACTTCACCACTCATTCTGCTTAGATCCAGCAGAGGTCCCACACACACACGCACGCACGCACGCACACACACACACACACACACACACACACACACACACACACACACACACACACACACACACACACACACACACATACACATACACATACACACACACACACACATACACACACACACACACACACACACACACACACAAACTCTTCAAATTCACCATATCTACACTACTGGAGATTCTGAGATTCTTCAAACGTCCAGTATATGGACATGGCTGTCTACATTTGCAAATCGTCCATTTGGGATGCATAAGAATGAAAGATTACAGCAGAGAGTGCTGTAGTGGAATGGTAGCCTTTGAGTCCAAGTTTGGCAAACAAAGGCATTCAATCTTCTCATTAACTGACTGGAGTGTAACCAGGAACTGTTCTTGGACTCCAAACAACAATGGAAAATTTGAAAATCAAAATGGCACCGGATAGATTTTAAATTTTTGTGTGATTATCTGGACATGCAAGACTGAGCCACTGTCTGAGTGAGCCACTGTCTGAAAAAACTATCCTGGAAGTCAGGTTGAAAACTAACAGCACAACAAAAACAAAATCATATTTCTATCTGTTGAGCAACACCAAAACCCATTCTTACTCATTATGAAATTACAATAACATAAGAGGAAGAGCATCGGAAGGGAGAACATTGAAAGTAGCATTGTTGTATTGTATGTCCATGACTCACTATACTTGGTTAGAGATAAAGAGATAGAATGAGAGAGTCAGGGAGAACACCTGAAGATAACGCAACAGCGAAAAGCTCTCAGACTTTCCTTTCCGACTCAGTGGAAGAGGGCACTCTCTCTCTCTCTCTCTCTCCGGTAGCGAGCTAGTGCGTTAGCGAGACCCCAGAGGTGCCCCTGTGGACCCCCAACTTCCCACCTACCTCAGCTTCTCGCCAAAAAAAATTCACTTTTATGCTTCAAAAGCCTTGTTGTGTTGAAATATTCATGCCAGCATGAGTTTAGCTTCAATAATTGATTTTGATTATCTGCTGAGAAAATACTAAACTTGTCCAACCTCTTGTATTCCACCTTATTAAAGACCCCTCACGCACCGGGCCTCCCCTCCCCAGTTTACATGGGTGAGCCCTGGAACAGGAGCATGATGGGAATGATACCCCATTATATCGCCGGCGTGCTAAAGAACAAGGCCCCTTAATTACTTCCTCAAGGTTGCAATTACCGCGTTTGGAAATTCGCTAATTATTGTTCCTTGAGATAATTCCACAATGAGAGGCTCAATATTTAAATGTTTAATTAGGGAGACGGAGAGATAGATAGATAGATAGATAGATAGATAGATGGATGGAGGAGGGAGGCGAGAGGGAGAGAGAGAGATAGTTGGGTAGATGAACAGAGGCACTTGGTAACACAACAAGGCAGCTCAGGGATGCTAATGAATGCATTATACTGTTTAACAAGCCTAATTTGTATTTAGAGTTCTAAGGATGAATTACTGTGAAGGCTCCCAAAGCACAGAACAGATTTTAACAGTCGGTTGCTCCACACCAGGGAGTAAATACTGTACTTAGAGTGGAACTAGAGAGCGATAGAGAGAGAGAGGGGAAAAAAAAACTCTGTGTAATTGTTGTGAAGTGCTTTGTTGTTCAAGTTATATTAGTACAGAGAGACATTGTACAGTGTGAGAGGGAGAGAAAGTGAAAGGGAGGGAAAGAGAGAGGGAGAGTGTAGATAAAGAGAGTTTGTAAATGAAAAGAGAGAGAGCAGAAGAAAAAAAGAGAGAAAGTGAACAAGTTCTCTGGCTAATAACAATTCTCCACTAACGGTTGGAAGTGTTGAAAGTTTTCTCCATTAAAAGGCCAGTGACTACCATGGTAACTCCTGGCAGCTGTTATCTTGAAAGCTTTTATAAAAGGCAATATTATCTGTCTAGCCAATCAGAGGCTGCCGTTAACCACCATTAGTAAACCTATTGAGCCCACCACACTACAGAGACTATAGTGGACCATTACACCAACTTATGGAGGGGAGAGGGGGGGGGGGGGGGGGGGGAGAGATGAGAGGAAAGATAAAAGAAAGAAGCAGAGAGAAATCAATGAAGGAAAGGGCTGAGAGTAGAAGAGCACGACCCTTTCATACAGGGCTCGGTGATCTCTAGGGAAAGTGGTGTGCGTTCTTCTATTAGCGAAGACATACGAGACCACCTGCAGAGCCCCGTTGGGACTGGCCTTTGGCACATGCACAGTCACTGCACAAGTCACAGAGGAGACAGTAACAGTTGACCTTTATGGGGTCAATGTGGCCATCACTAAAGTTGTCATGAATGGTACCAACTAGGCCATAATGCATCCATGAACAACATTGTAAAGGGCTCATAAGCTTGACCATAAGATGTCAACATGCAGCCAACATTTACTAGAATCATCTTCCATATGTTCATGTTCATAAGAAAGCTCTCAAGACCATCGGAATTCAATAAGTCAACAACTGACAAGAAGCTCCATTTCTCGCATATCAGTTCAGGGGTGCCTAGCAAGTCCTCTCAATGGCACAATGCACCAAGCCTAAAGCTGAGGCGGCACAGACATAGCTCTAATGAGAATCATGTCATTACACATCAATGGTGTCTGGGGTGGGGGGGGATCAGAGATGTAGCCTAGCTTAGCCTGGCCTAGCGTAGCATTAGCTACACTGCTGTCAAGCTAAATGGCAGGCCTTGAACATGTTTTGGTGTAGAGAAAGAGTTCTGTTTGTGTTCAGTCGTTCACCTTTCACCTGCTGCATATTCCTTGTGTATTGCAGTGGGTGACTTCTAGTATGTGTGTGTTTAGCACATCAGAGAATTGTGTCAGATCTATCTTTGACAGGCTGCACCCCCCAATGAATAAGCCCAGGGTATGTAAACAACGCGGCACTCTCCTCCTGCTCCATCACTCCACTTCAAAAAGAGAAGGACCCAAAAACAACCCCCACACATCCTCAACACCAAAAAAGAGGCCTGAGGAGGAAAGTGCGTTGACAGTGCTGATGAGACAAAAGCAACCATCCTACTGGCTCTCCACAGGAGAAGGGCCTCATTGATATGGAGATTTCTCCCTGCATCCGTGTCTCTCATCCCTGGCAACAATGTAATTAACAGATCATATTAGCCCTGCTAAATTTAAAATAACAATCTACATAGCCGCAATAATGCCGCCTCGGTGGAAGAACAAACCAACAAGGAGGAGAGGAAGGGGGTGGAGGTGGGAAGAGAAAGAGTTTTGGCCATCGACCAACTGGTTCCAGAGAGGGGTTCAAGAATGACATGGAGGGACAGAGAGAGAAAAAGAGAGAGATAAGGAGAGAAAGACTGAGAGGGAGACCTGAAGGTCATCTGAAAGAGAAAGAATGAGAGAATGTGACATAGCCTTCCCTATTTTCCAATTCCACGGAACAACCGCTTTGAGGGAGACGTCTGTATTAATGTTTTTGACTTTGAGCCTCTAGTGGATTAGTGGCATTCATTTTCTTCTCTCTCTCTCTCTCTCTCTCTCTCTCTCTCTCTCTCTCTCTCTCTCTCTCTCTCTCTCTCTCTCTCTCTCCTTCACTCTCTCCATCTCTTTTTTCTCCCAGTGAAGCTGTGAGGAACGCGAGCTGAGCTGTCAGGAGATGAATACAGTAATTAAGCGTCTCCCTCTGTTGCGCAGTCCGAGGCAATAAGAGACCATTGTAGAGTCTTAACAGGGTGTATAATTTTATCTCCTTCCCTCTCCTCGCTCCCTTTGTGTCCCGTGTCAACGCTGACACAGATACCGGGTGGCTCGTTGCGTTTCTGCCATCTCCTGCCATAGAGGGATCAATTCTAATTCGGTGTTGTCAAAAAAAGGGGCTGGGAGCATATTTAAAAACAGGTTATCAAAAACGACAAGCGAAGCAAAGCGAGTGAATGAACATGATTTTGGCGAAAGTAGCGTCAATACGTCCCGCGCCCTCTCCTTTTCAAAAAACTGACTCACTACTATTAAAGGAAACACTATCCGGGGAAATCTTCTAACATTACATTTAACATTTGTAGCATACTTTTGAATCGTGTGCAAAATGAAGACGGGCATGGATGGCAGCAGGGGTAAGATGGAAGAGGAGAAGCACTGGGAGGGAGGCGGTGGGGGTAAGATGGAAGAGGAGAAGCACTGGGAGGGAGGCGGCGGGGGTAAGATGGAAGAGGAGAAGCACTGGGAGGGAGGCGGCGGGGGTAAGATGGAAGAGGAGAAGCACTGGGAGGGAGGCAGTGGGGGTAAGATGGAAGAGGAGAAGCACTGGGAGGGAGGTGGCGGGGGTAAGATGGAAGAGGAGAAGCACTGGGAGGGAGGCGGCGGGGGTAAGATGGAAGAGGAGAAGCACTGGGAGGGAGGCGGCGGGGGTAAGATGGACGAGGAGAAGCACTGGGAGGGAGGCGGCGGGGGTAAGATGGAAGAGGAGAAGCACTGGGAGGGAGGTGGCGGGGTTAAGATGGAAGAGGAGAAGCACTGGGAGGGAGGCGGCGGGGGTAAGATGGAAGAGGAGAAGCACTGGGAGGGAGGCGGCGGGGGTAAGATGGAAGAGGAGAAGCACTGGGAGGGAGGCGGCGGGGGTAAGATGGAAGAGGAGAAGCACTGGGAGGGAGGCGGCGGGGGTAAGATGGAAGAGGAGAAGCACTGGGAGGGAGGCGGCGGGGGTAAGATGGAAGAGGAGAAGCACTGGGAGGGAGGCGGTGGGGGTAAGATGGAAGAGGAGAAGCACTGGGAGGGAGGCGGCGGGGGTAAGATGGAAGAGGAGAAGCACTGGGAGGGAGGCGGCGGGGGTAAGATGGAAGAGGAGAAGCACTGGGAGGGAGGCGGCGGGGGTAAAGTGTGATGTTTCGTCAGGTAAACTGTAGCAGGGTTGTGTACTCGCCTCGGCAGAAATGTTTTGAAGTACCCTGCTAAACATGCTGATGGTTGGGGAAAGTGAGGTGCGTTTTATACTACCGCTCCTCAAGGCTCTCTTTTCTGATGAACAGGATGGGAATAGTCTCAGAAGAACTACTTTCCCCTCCGACAGGGAGTAAGGTCCTAGAGATGTTGATGCCAGTCTGTCTGGAGGCACTAATAGGAGCCTAGTCACCGCTATCTTGGCAAGCTGCTGGTGGGGTGGGGAACTCCTTTTGGGGGGTCTTTATTATCTTGGTCAGTTGGAAAGAGATTAGGCTATCATGTTGGAACATTCCCCCAAGTTGCAGTTGGTAGAGCATTGAACCATCTCTACCACAGCTGCTACTACCAGAAACCTATGTATGGTTGTGGTTGACCTTATACCATAGTGTCATGAGGTCCACTCACCACTATCTTGGCGTCGCGAACGATGTTCTCGGACACAGTGACCCAGTACTCTAGCTGCTCCCACTGGGGAGGCTGGTTGTGCACGTTGGTGATGATGACCGTCAGCTCCACAGAGCTGCTCCTGTTGCCCCCGTCTGTGGCCACGATCTGCTGGCTGATCCTCGACGTCTGACGACAAATAGAAGAGTGGAAGGAGGGGCGACACGGAGGTTAAACATGGAAATCATATGGAGATGAACAAAACCCATGGTTGAAACCCCTCTTGGAAGCACCTCTGTCACATCTTAAATGTACCTTCATGTGCAAATGAATGGAAACAGTCTCCATCAGTTTATTCCAACCCACTAAGTAACAGATCAGATGCAGCATATTTACAACCTTATCCACTTAGTCAGTGTCATGACCTTCCAGTGACCTCCTCCTCTAAACCACAACCTTCCTACTGTCTACAGAAGACTGCTCTGATGTCGTTCATCCTTACATCACGCGAGAGATACAGACGGAGAGACAGAACGAGAAACAGAGAGAGGGAGAGAGAGAAAGGGAGCAATGAGAGAGGAGATATTCCAACTGACATGGAGGTATTCAGATAAATGATTCTCTGCGAGGGGAGTGTGAAAGCTTGGTTAAACAGATCATTGATACGGAGAAGAGAGATCCGAGAGAAAGGGGTGACATTTAAAGTGGAGGAATATTTTGCATTATTTACATGGGACATTAACTGGGAGACTTCACAAGTCCATTGTGTGGAAGGGTGATGATGGGGTCACTCTCTCCACATCTTGATTTGACTTTGGGAGGTTGTTGGACTTGGAGAACAAAGGAAGGGGCTTTTCTATGACGCACACATGCACACAAGCAAATACACACACAAATCCAGGCACAAACCCAGGCACATGTCAATATATGCATAATATACAGGCAGGGAGAAATAGGGACAAAGGAGGGTGGGGAATGAAGAGAGTAGGGAAAAGGAGACAGAAAGGGAATGAGAGCCGGTTGTGGTTGTCTCTGTCCTGACAGGGTGGATAACTCTACCTGACGTGTGCTAGGTCTCTGCTGAGCAACGTTCTCTGACACACACACACACACACACACACAGACACACACACAGACACACACACACACACGCACACGCACGCGCACGCACACGCACACACACACACACACACACACACACACACAGAAAGGAAGGAAGAAGGAAACCAACAGGTCCATCACTATAACCCCCGACCCCACCCCCAAACCTCAGCGCTCCTGTCAAACCTCATCTGTGTCAACTCAAAATGGAGACCAGACTTAAGAGCTAAAAGGTGTCGGATGTGAATCAGGCATGAATATTTCACTAGCTGGTACGGGTCACCTAGAACCTAACCTCAAGCCTCCCACCTTCCCCACTCTATCTTACCCACTCCCCTCTCTCCCTTCCTCCTTCTCAGCTGTAGCTGAGATATATATATATATATATATATATATATATATATATATATATATATATATATATATATATATATATATATATATATATATATATAGAGAGAGAGAGAGAGAGAGAGAGAGAGAGAGAGAGAGAGAGAGAGAGAGAGAGAGAGAGAGAGAGAGAGAGATTCTAACAATACAATATCTACAATGGAAACATAGCTCTACCCGACATATATCACAGTTGATATCCAGCTTATGGTCAAATTTGACCAGAGATACTATTGATTCCGTACATACACTCTTACAGAGGATTTCACTTTTAAACAATGGCATCCTTTGAACAGTTGTAGGCCTACATACAGTATGATAAGCTGTGAATACTGACAAACAATTGAGCTAGTAAACTGGAATGACTTACCACACCAAAAACAAGAATACATGCAGAGAATACAGAGAGAGAGACCAGGAAACAAGAGAATACAGAGAGAGAGACCAGGAAACAAGAGAGAGAGACCAGGAAACAAGAGAATACAGAGAGAGAGACAAGGAAACAAGAGAATACAGAGAGAGAGACCAGGAAACAAGAGAATACAGAGAGAGAGAGACCAGGAAACAAGAGAATACAGAGAGAGAGACCAGGTAACAAGATAATACAGAGAGAGAGACCAGGAAACAAGAGAATACAGAGAGAGAGACCAGGAAACAAGAGAATACAGAGAGAGAGACCAGGAAACAAGAGAATACAAAGAGAGAGAGACCAGGAAACAAGAGAGAGAGACCAGGAAACAAGAGAATACAGAGAGAGAGACCAGGAAACAAGAGAATACAGAGAGAGAGACCAGGAAACAAGAGAATACAGAGAGAGAGACCAGGAAACAAGAGAATACAGAGAGAGAAAGACCAGGAAACAAGAGAGAGAGACCAGGAAACAAGAGAATACAGAGAGAGAGAAACCAGGAAACAAGAGAATACAGAGAGAGAGACCAGGAAACAAGAGAATACAGAGAGAGAGACCAGGAAACAAGAGAGAGAGACCAGGAAACAAGAGAATACAGAGAGAGAGACCAGGAAACAAGAGAATACAGAGAGAGAGACCAGGAAACAAGAGAGAGAGACCAGGAAACAAGAGAATACAGAGAGAGAGACCAGGAAACAAGAGAATACAGAGAGAGAGACCAGGAAACAAGATAATACAGAGAGAGAGACCAGGAAACAAGATAATACAGAGAGAGAGACCAGGAAACAAGAGAATATAGAGAGAGAGACCAGGAAACAAGAGAATACAGAGAGAGAGACCAGGAAACAAGAGAATACAGAGAGAGAGACCAGGAAACAAGAGAATACAGAGAGAGAGACCAGGAAACAAGATAATACAGAGAGAGAGACCAGGAAACAAGATAATACAGAGAGAGAGAGACCAGGAAACAAGAGAATATAGAGAGAGAGACCAGGAAACAAGAGAATACAGAGAGAGAGACCAGGAAACAAGAGAGATGCGGAAGAAAAGCTAAGCAATAGAAAGAGAGGTCAGCGCCTAGCCAACAAAGCCCAAACCCTACAAATATAATGTTACTGCAGGGTGTCAACTCCCCTCTGAGACAGACAAATGTTGGAAATAAACGTGCACGCACACACGCACGCATCCACACACACACATAAATATATTTATGCATGTGTGAATATAATGATTCCCCAGGGTAAGATACATAGTGCTATATATACACATATAGAGAGACAGGGGCATTGTTGTTATTCCAGACCTTGCCATGTTTAATATGCATCCACAGAGGGAGGTAGAAAGGGTGTGCAGCAGTCTCAGTGGATGATATCAGGCCAGTGGGAAGGATCGGTGTACAGTGTACACACACACTGGGAGGGAGGGAGTGAAGGGGGTGCTGTACACACACTGGGAGGGAGGGAGTGAAGGGGGTGCTGTACACACACACTGGGAGGGAGGGAGGGAGGGAAGGGGGTGCTGTACACACACACTGGGAGGGAGGGAGTGAAGGGGGTGCTGTACACACACACTGGGAGGGAGAGAGTGAAGGGGGTGCTGTACACACACACTGGGAGGGAGGGAGGGAGGGAAGGGGGTGCTGTACACACACACTGGGAGGGAGGGAGTGAAGGGGGTGCTGTACACACACACTGGGAGGGAGAGAGTGAAGGGGGTGCTGTACACACACACTGGGAGGAAGAGAGTGAAGGGGGTGCTGTACACACACACTGGGAGGGAGGGAAGGGGGTGCTGTACACACACACTGGGAGGGAGGGAAGGGGTTGTGCTGTACACACACTGGGAGGGAGGGAGTGAAGGGGGTGCTGTACACACACACTGGGAGGGAGGGAGCACAGGGGGTGCTGTACATACACACTGGGAGGGAGGGAGCACAGGGGGTGCTGTACACAAACACTGGGAGGGAGGGAGTGAAGGGGGTGCTGTACACAAACACTGGGAGGGAGGGAGCACAGGGGGTGCTGTACACAAACACATGGGGGAGTGCAGGAGGAGGCTGTAAAACACCTGTACTGGACCTGCGGGTTAAGGATTCCCCTGTTTCAACAGGCAGCCTGCAGTGCATAAAGAAGAGGTACTGAGGGAGAAGGTAGGAGAAGACACACACACCGAACACACACACACCGAACACACACACATCGAACACACACACACTGAACACACACACACCAAACACACACACACATGCACAGGAATTGCCCCCTAATGGTGTATTGTGGTAGGTGTGTGTGGCTGTGCCCCCACCTGTGAGATGGGGTGGTTGACGTACACCCAGCCTGTGCTGGGGTTGATGTGCAGGTAGGCCGGCTGCTGACGGGACAGAGAGTAGGCGATAGCGGCGTTACTCCCCTGGTCATCATCGTGTGCCGCTGCTCGCAGGAAGCTAGTCCCCACCGGCGTGTCCTCACGCAGGAAGTCTGCCACACGAAGGGTTAACACATCAACATCGCCACCGACAACGAACAACATCAACAAGAGCAATAACAACAGCAGCGGTGGTGGAAGTTTCCGGCTGAAATCAACACATTTCAGTCACAGAGACCAGAAATAAATGCGTGTGTTCTAGAAACATGTCAGTCTCCCAGTTAAATAGTTAATAAGCCACTCCAACAGTCTTGTTCTAATGTGATAAAAGGGAGTCTGACATGGGGCTTATCCACACACATGGTAAATAAACACGGTCTCCAGGGAGGGCAGGGAGGCGGCAACGTTGTCATCAGTCTTAAAAGCTTTCCAGGATTACCTGTGATTTAATATATACATCAGCTAAGTCTTACCTTTCACAATATTGCTTTACCTTGAAAACTGTTAAGACATAACACAGAAGCCACACGGCAGTGACATTGGACTGGGATAGGAGGACATTGGGTCCTTGAGCTGCTGGACATTGCTGAGCAAGCACAGTTTTGACTTGACCTTTGACCTTACACTACACTTGGCGGAACAAGGTGAGGGAGGGAACCCTCACACGAGTGGACAAATCCCTGGTACCCGGGCCTTATTAAATAGGATTTTATGGGGGAATGGGTTGAACTCCTTTCCTCTGTTGCGTTTTAGAATGGAATAACATTTGAATTCCTGGTGGAATATCGAGCAAAGGGTTTAGTAAGAACTTATTGGAGGGGTGTGGAGGAGGGGAGAGGGAAGCTTGGATAAGGGGACAGTCCCTTTGTGTCTATGGCAGGGCAATCCTTAGAGAGAACACTGGTTCCCCTAAGCGCCACTCAACATTAAACAACCATATTTGGTATTGGGGGATTAAAAGACAGCAGCCAAGATAATACCTTTATAATACCTTGATAAGATGACTTAATGTATTGGACAAGGCAAGACCAACAGACACATTTGATAATGAAATTGTCTGAACCAAACAGGCGAGGGACAGAGGTGAAATGATGAACGTGACGGAGATGACCCAAGGCGTGACGGAGGTGACGGAGGAGTGACAGAGGTGACTCTTACACTGGTAGCGGCTGTTCTCAAACTTGGGGTCGTTGTCGTTCTGGTCGGTGATGAGGATGGTGATCTGGCAGATGCCGATGAGGGGCTCCTGGGCCAGGTCTGTCGCCGTGACAGACAGGGAGTACTCTCTCTGGCGCTCGCGGTCAAAACTCACAGTGGTGCTGATCACACCTGGAGACACACACACAATGTATTTTACTGTATGTTACTGATGTCCTCCAGATACGTACAGTCAGCCATTCCACAGCAATCAATTAGAGATGTTTTGATACAGTCTGACTGAAGTCTGTTTTCTAACCTGTGTCAGGGTTGATGACGAAGCCGGATGATGTCCCATCTCGGTGCATGATCCCATATTTGACCTCTCCGTTGACCCCCATGTCCGCGTCGAGGGCGTGCACGCGCAGGACAGATGTCCCAGGGGGCTGGTTCTCCAGGACAACGGTGTTGACGCTGTAGTTATGGCACTGAGGGGGCAGAGTTCACACAACCCCTTTGGCATTGATGCTGCATTTGTCAGTTGTCAAGGTAGGTCCTAATTAAAATGACCAGTAGCCTATGGGACACACTGGTCAACAAGCACAGATGGACTGTGACTACCCCAGCCAGCATTCAACATCCATCACGAAAAGACTAGTTAACACGCATGACGTGGGAAGCAAGGAGTTGCCAAATCTAACGGGTTGCCAGATTTTGCACACTTAGCACTCCTCCTCCCGTGTAGGAACCCACTGACCCTGTGGGCAAGTCCCTGCTGAAATATTCATCTTTGGGGCCAAGCTGTGCCGAGCTGATCTGAGCTATGCTAAAAGGGGATTCTGGTCTGACCCTGGAGTCTTCCGGACTGCAGTGGAGTGGAGTTCTGCCCCACAGGAGAACACCAGCTGTCTCTACTTTGAACTGGCAACTTGGCATGTTCCTCTCTCTCTTTCTGTCATCTCTCTCTCCCTAGTGCTGTGGACCTCTGCCTCTCCTCCCTCAGTCACCATGTTCCTCTCTCTCTTCCTGTCATCTCTCTCTCCCTAGTGCTGTGGACCTCTGCCTCTCCTCCCTCAGTCACCATGTTCCTCTCTCTCTTTCTGTCATCTCTCTCTCCCTAGTGCTGTGGACCTCTGCCTCTCCTCCCTCAGTCACCATGTTCCTCTCTCTCTTTCTGTCATCTCTCTCATCCCTAGTGCTGTGGACCTCTGCCTCTCCTCCCTCAGTCACTATGTTCCTCTCTCTCTTTCCGTCATCTCTCTCTCCTTAGTGCTGTGGACCTCTGCCTCTCCCTCACTCTTTCTCTCTCTCTCTCTCTGACTGTCTTTTTCTGCCTCATCGCTCATCTATTTTTCGAAAGCACATAGGCTTCAAACACACCAATAATGTTTCAAATGCCCCTCCCTCACCTCTTCAAAGACAGGCTTGTTGTTGTTGATGTCGTTGATGCCCACTATGACCTGGGCGGAGTTACTGAGGGGATAGGGTCCGTCTGCCGCGTTGTCATCAGTGGCGGTAATGTTGAGGATGTACTGGGGGCCACGCAGGATAGGAGGGGGGCTCCGGCGCAGTTTGATGATGCCTAGAGAGAGAGACAATTGCAGCCATCTTTGTTACTAGAGCACATATTGCAGTGTTGTTAAACAGACAAACCTACTACACGCACACAAACAATCAAACCAACACCCAAAACGTAGCTTTAAGGGGGATATATT